>NC_081414.1:312851663-313004163 GCF_030272615.1 Cryptomeria japonica
CCATTTGGCATAATCTATAGCTCTGATGAATCCAACTTTGAGCAGTTTTTCTAGTTCAGCATTGACTAATAGTGCTACATGCAGGTGCATCTTACGAAGTTTTTGCTTAACTAGTTTTACTCCTGGTGTAATTTAAAGATGGTGTATAATGAGATCAGGATCCAAGCCTGGCATATCAGAGTACGTCCATGCAAAATTTATTTTCTTTTCTAAGAATAGCTGAGTGAACTCCTTCAATTCTTCTGCTGATAGTGATTGAGCTACATGAATGATGTGTGGTGTCTCTTGACTCCCAATGTTCACTGGCTGAGTTGGCTCAATTAATATGGAGGACCTTTCCTGGAAATGACTTGGTAGTATATCAAGTATCTCACCTTCAGGCGCCTCAGAGAGGTTTTCACCTTTAGGTACGTCCTTTATTTTCTCTTTTTTAGATTTTGACACCGCCACAATGTGGTTTTTGCCATCAGATCTTTTAGTTTTATTTTTCTTGTTTTTGCGACTAAGATACTTGATATCTGCTTCAGTCATATTTTCACTCTGTTCACTGGTGGAAGAGTGTATAGGTTCGACTGCATTGAGATAATAGGCTAATGTATAGTCATTGGAAAAAGTAAGCATACTCATGGGTTGGTTTTGTATAGTACAGTCAATCAATTTGGGATGTACTAAGGATAAATCTTGGATAGGTTCAAGAGTGTTCACGGTATTGTTATCACAGTCGCAGATCAAAAAGTCAAGTTCTAGAATGATACCTTGTGTAAGTGTCTCGAGACTAGGAAGAGTCAGATCATGATTATTAAAGTTCATGTTAATATTTAATTGATCTAATCTGATAGACATACTTGTAACGTCGTTCACTACGCCAGACTAGACTTCATATTGTGGTTTAACAACAATAAGACCAGTAGATAGATTTTCATTGTTTGTATCAGATGATTCAAAATTTGAGGCTGAGTAGACATCGTCTTGAATAAGACTATCATCCGAGTCGTCAGAGTCATCAGATGAAGTTTTTGAGTCTTCTTCAGGTGATTTAGTAAGCATATGTATGGTATCAACACCAACATCTTTAATGTTGGAAGTTCCTTCATGTTGTGTTTCATTTGTCACTTGTATCTGACACACCTGTTGACATGATTTTGTTGTTTCTGTGATTTGTTGTCGTCTACTCCATTCAGCTTCTTTTGGACTGATAATTGGTTCTTGTTCTGTAGCTTCCAACTCTTCTTGTGTAGTGCTATACCTGATTTATTCTGTTTTAGGATAGGGGTACATAGATGAGAAGATTTCGGGTATTATTCCTTCTTTCAGTCCTTGTTCATAATTTGCTTGTCTCTTTTGTCTAATTTCCTGTATTTCTTTCTCTAGTTTTATGCGCATCAGCTCTTGAGCATCATTTATGACACTGCTAGACTCTTCTGGAGTTTCTGTAGTGGATGTGTCTGAGAGGTGGTCAGGATCCCATTGATACTCGTTTGAATCAATCTCCAAATCGTCTACTTGCTGCCTGCCAGTATATGTGACTGGAACTTTTAATGGTGCAAATAATTCTCTGATTCTTACTACTTCATCTCTTATATCCTCAGGGACCTCAACTTCCCATATTATTGTAGCTGATACCATCGAAGCTTGAGCACTGACTATTTCTTCTTTCTTGACTGTTGATTCCTCTTTCTCTTTTCTACACTCTGCTTTTGTTTATTGAGTGTCTACTTCCTGTAATGTTAAAGGCGATGTTCTTTTCTGCCACTTAGACTTAGAAACATGTTTTTGGTCTGATGTCTTTTTCGGATCGTAACCCAGTCCAGCCTTATCATTTGTGGATTTGGTTTGTAGCTGAATTGGTTCAGTAATACCTTCCTTTTGTTTACCCAAAGGACCAGTTCCTAAGTACCCCATGCATTGGATCATTTTGTAGCTAGGACCATATTGGTTTGAGGAAATCTCAAAATGTCGTACCTCCTCATTTTGACTATCTTCCTTAAAGAGCCAGTTAAGAACAACATCTTCTTCTATTTCATCCGCCAAGGAGGTAGAAGAATGTACAAAGAGACCATCATATATGGTATTCGGAGCTAAAGTTTGTGTTCTCACATCCTTTGATGGCTTGCCCAACTATTTTGGTGATGGAGGAAGAGAAACTAATGAAAGTACCGGTTCTATCTTGTAGCCATCCATGCTGGTATTTGTAATCTTCAATCTCTTTTCTAAGTCTTTCATTAGTGCTTCTGGATATGCATTTGGAGAGGCTGCCCTATTATGAGGTACAAAAGTATCTGCACCTTTTGTCAATGCATTACAGATGATATTCATATCAGTAGGAATACTGACTTCAGCTCCGTTATAAGGAAACTTTAAGCATTGATGATATGTTGATGGTACTGCCTTAATTTCATGAATCCATGGCCTGCCCAATAATATATTATATGACAATGGAATATCAAGAACCTGGAAAAGAACATCTCTCTCTACCGGTCCCACTCTGATTGGTAATGACACCAGACCTTTAGAAGAACTTTCTTCTTTATCATAGGCTTTTATTGTTATTTTCTTGCCAAGATCAATGATATTTTCAGAGAATCCTAGTTGTGTAAGCAGAATGTAAGTACAGATATTCAACCCCACTCCTCCATCTATCAAAACACGTTTGACTCTGTGTTTATGGATCACGGCTTCAATATGCAATGGCTGGTTATGTGGATGATTTAGTGAGTTATCATCTTCTTCAGGAAAGGTCAGATAGTGAGGTGAAGTCAGATGACCCACCATAGACTGAATCTGATCAATGTCTAATTCTTTTGGAACATTGGTGGTGAGCAATGCTTTATCTAAGATCTTTTTGTGAGCAGATGATAGTTTTAGCAATTCAAAGATTGAGATTTGAGCATTTGTCCTTTTCAATTGTTCAACAACACTATATCTAGAGGATGATGGTGAGGTTAGCCTTTTAAATTTGTCCAAGGTTGATTCTTTTTGTTTGTTTGATTAGGCTGGTGGGTTTGATGTTGCTTGAGCTGGATTGGAAGAACTAGCTCCTTGGAGAGTGACTTTCTTATGAGAACGGGTGAGAGCTCTTGCATAACGTGATTCATTTGATTTATCTTGGACTATAATCGCATTGCAATATTCCAAGTGGGAAGGCTCAATCATGTTGATAATGTTGTCCTGACTGACATAAGTATAATTTACTTTGGCACCTCCTTTGGTCTTTGAAGAATCACCTTGTTTGTAAACAGGCAAAGGGTCGTTAAATGCTTTATGATCTGCATTAGTTGGATGATTCCCAACAACAACTTTACCAACGTCTATGAGATCTTGAATCTCATGTTTTAGCTTCATGCAATTGATTATGTTATGACCTTTATTCCGATGGAAGTCACAATATTCATTTTCTCTCCACCATCTTGGTTTGACATCTGGATCATATGGTCTGGAGTTATCTAGTAGTGTTATCAAGTTGTTTGCCAATAGAGTTTTGAAAGTGGATTCATATGAGGAGTAAAATCACGCTTAGGTTTGGAAAGCCAAGGCTTTTCTTTGAACCATTCCTTTGTTTTCTTTGGCGGATTTTTTGTTGCAGCCTCAACGACTTTAAGTGCTTGTGTACCGCTAGCCAAGTTGAATATTGTGGATTTTGAGTTGGTTTTGACAGTGTCTACTACTCCATCGTTAAAAACATTCTTGTTATTGTCTTTTCCAAACTTCCAATACTTGTTCTTCTCTTTAGAGCTAGATCCTGGTTGTGTTTCTTTCCAATGCGTGATATCCCCCTTGTTTATGAGCACATCTTCCATTCGAATGGCATTATCTACCATTTTGTTAAATGATGGGTGTACTTGCATTTGCACACTATACTTCAGTTAGGAGACCAAGTTATTGACAAATATATCCATTTTCTCAGAGTCTGGGATAGGTTGAGAATACCTAGAAAACATCTTTCTCCAGCGTTGGAGGAAAGTAAGAAGAGGCTCTCCTGTTTTTTGTTTAGTATTGCAAAGCTCGATCATAGTCACAAGATGTCGAATGTTGTATGAATACTATTGTAAAAATAGTTGGATTAGTTCTTTGAACGTTTTTATTCCTTTGGGTAGACTTGAGAACCATTCCAATGCTTGACCCCTTAAACTCCTCGGGAAAAGGCGCATGAGGTAAGTTTGATTGTGCATGAACTCCATACAGGCAACACAAAACTCTCTGACATGATCTTGAGGATCTGAGGTACCATCATACTTATCAAATTTTGGGATCTCCACTCGTGAAGGAAATGGAGGCATGTATAGATTCTTGTCAAATGGAAAGGGACCTATTGTTTCCAAAGAATATTGTTTTGGGGACTTGTCCTTATTCTTCAGTTCTGAGACTTCCATCCGTAAGGCTAGTAAATGTTTGTGTACCATGAGTATAGGTGATTCTTTTTTTTTAGTAATGAGCGTCTGAACATCATATCCAGTAGGAAGTTTAGCACCTTGTTTCGCTAGTTCTAAGAAATAGTCTTCCTTCTCTCGGGTCATGATAGCTTTCATCATTTTTCTAAAGTCTTTGTCCTTTTGACAGTCAAGGATTTCTTTTTCTGGAGGTTCAGTGTCTTTGTCAGCCTCACTTGATGATGAGGAATCATTATCATTTTCGGGAATGTTATTATCGTCCTTGTTTCCATCATTGTGTTTTGTCTCATATATAGTGGGAGATTTAGGCTCATAAAAAATTGGTTCGCCTGATGACGACGGTATGTCAGTGGATCCTTTTCGTAAAATGGATTGTCAGTGTATGAAAAGGGTATTCCTTTGCCTTTGGCTTCTTTCTTACTAGAACTCCTGGTTTGTATAGGCATTTTTATGGATTAGTGCGACCTAAAGTTGTTTGTGATGCAGAGGTCAAGATCAATTTCAGAGCTAGTTGTTCTGTTAATGTATTGTTTGGGAGAAACAACTGAGATTCAGTTTGGTTTCAGGAATGATCTATCCTGTATAAGACGTTTATCTAAGTTGATTCTAAGCATAGTGTAAGATTCAGTCTAGTTTCAGGAACGATCTATCCTGTATAAAACGTTATCCAAGTGACTAAAATTTGATAGGTAGTTGATTGAACTAGCTGAAAGATGATCGACCAAATCATGCAGCGCAAATGGCAGAGGTACACTGTCTTGATCTGTTTATGCTTAGGAAAATTGATAACTAGTATTATGTTCACTGTAAGCTATTTTTAGGCAAGTTTAACTGTTCTGTTTTGGCAAAACCAGAGACTCGTACGACAGGATTTTCTGAACCAGACGACAATTTAGTAGCTACAGGACGATAAAATTTTCGTTTTGTACGAGTTGTTGTCTCGTACCGTACGACAGATGGGTATGTGCAGGATGACAAAAGACTCAGAGCAGTTTTGTTTCATATGACACAGAATCAGGCATAGGATGACAAATCAGAAGACTCGTATGAGACAAGACTTGGTGAAGCATGATAAATTATCAGACTCATATGACTGCTCACAAGACAGAGCCTAGAAATTCTGAGTTTTTTTTATTGCTGAGTATGATAACTGAGTATGACCAATTCTTAGATGGACTGATTTTGGACCAGGATACAGAATTTCAACTTAAGATGGACAAGTTTCTGACACGGACAGAGTTCTGACTTAGAATGGACTAATTTCTGACACAGACAGAGTTTCGACTTAAGATGGACAAGTTTCTGACACAAACAGAGTTTCGACTTAGGATGGACTAGTTTCTGACACAGACAGAGTTTCGACTTAGGATGGACTAGTTTCTGACATGGACAAAGTTTCGACTTAAGATGGACTAGTTTCTGACACGGACAAAGTTTCAACTTAGGATGGACTGGTTTTTGACACGGATAGAGTTTCAAATCATTGAGTTATTTCTTGTCTTCTCTAATTTTTGGTATTTCAGTTTTTGTTTCAGGGATGAAAACACAGAAAACAAGTAGTATGTATAGTGACTCCAATCACAACATGCAAACCCTAAGGAATTTGGTGAGGAAAGAAAACCTTTACTTGTAGACTCAGGTACACACCCAATAGCTAATCAAAATACGGCCACTGAGTCTCATGCAATGGATTCTCAACGTTGTATTATCTGACTCCAAATGCTAATGGGGGCACGAAATGACAAGTATCTTGGGAGAGTTACTATCTCTCTTGCACAAAGATTATCCCCCTTTCGGAGATGAACCGGGTAGCTTCTAATTTTGAATTGGATTTAGTTAGGGATCCGTTTGGCGCGTCGAGGTATAAACTCAATTAAGAGGTCTCCCAGCCTTGAAAACCAAGGTTTAATATACCCAAAGGTACAAAGGAGAGCTATTCCCGAGCATTGTCGTTGACTTGATTTTCATCAAATCACGTTTATTTTATAGTGGGTTGGAGTACTTGGTGTCTAGTCGTTCCCCTCACACCGGCCATAATGACTTTAAGAGTTTTTCAACCCCTCGAGAGGGCAGGCCTGCTAAAGATGTATAAATCTCAAACAAAGAAAAAGCCTCAAGGGTTTGGATTTCTGATTGTCTAGAAAAAGACAAGAGCATACTCTCCTACCTCTTAGAATCTTCTAAAAACACAAAATACAGATTTGTTCTTTAACCAGATAGCAAGTTAGGTTCCTAAAAATGAATTTAAAGAATACACGATGTTTAGTCGATTCTCCTTAGGCAACTTGCAAAGACAACGAATCAGTAGTCATATTGTCTTTGTGTGACAAGCATATTCTTTGCCAAGCATTCTACAAAAATTGATTAGGCTGTGAAAAATTCTGAGATAGACAAATAAACAGTCAGGGTCAGTCGTCATAATAATCAATAAAAATCATGAAATTTGCCTTCTAACCAGAAAATATAGTCATATGACAGTATAAAAACTCGTACGATACAAGATTCCAACTCGTACGAGATAGTATTACAATTCGTATGACACCTGCAGTTTGTCATTTCAGTTTGTGGGAATTGTCGTACGATATGTACAGACGAAAAGAAAAAAAAATCTGAAATCTGAAAAATAATAAAAAACAAAGCAGTCAGTCTTGGAGGCCGAAAAATGTCATTTGAACCCCACGATGGGCGCCAGATATGTGTGTGTGTGAAAAAGTGGTCTGTAAGTTGCAAGCACAACAATTCAATTAAGTCATTATATGCATGGTTAGTAATCAATAATCAATAAGTAAAAAAACCATAACAAAGCGACTAATTACCTTCTAAAAGATGCGAGGATAAGATTGCTCTCAGATTGTTATAAGCAATAGCAGTGACTAGACTACACCAAGACGAAGGATTTAATCTATATGATATTAACTATATGGATGCAAGATGGATGAATAATTCAAGCAAAAATCAATTCAAGCAATAATGGATGAAAAATGGATGCAAATAATCTAAAAAGCACAACAATCTTCAATGACCCAGAGCGAAATTAGCATGATAATAATCTCCAAACGTGTTCTCAAAAATCTCTAGGGCAAATTGGAATGAGAGCTGAAGACTGAATTTATAGAGAATCACAAGAGAAAAGCTCAATTTAGGATTAATTGAAAATAATTGAGAAATCAGGTTTAGTTAACCTTGAAATAGATTCCAATTATTGCTTAATTGTAATGCATTCAAATTAGAAGTCCAAGTTGCATTGGAAATAATAATAAATCAATTCCATACATTTGTGATAAAAATAGATAATTCTTTTATTTATTCAAGAAAAGAGTCTTTTCAATGCAACTGAACTTCTTTTTCCAGAAAAGCTTTGAGTTTCAATTTTAGAGAATAATTCAATAATTCAATTTAATTGCTTTTTTGATTTCAAGTTCTAAATTTAGAAAAAGAAATAATATCTCAAGTTTGATTTCTCTCTCAATTCAATTCTTTTATTTAATTTTTAATTCAACTCTTTGTTTGTGATTAATTCCTCTTTTGTAATAAATTAATTCTTTTTGCATGATTAAATGGCAATTTTATTAATTAATTAAATATGCAAAGATATTTAATAAATTAAAATAGGATAATTGATCAAAATGATATTCTTGGAAATGATTCAATTAATTAAATGAATATTTAATTAATATTGAGTAATTGATTTGCCATGTGATATTTGATGATTAAAGAATCAATAATGTGCTCAAGATTGATTTAATTGCCTTTGGTTAGGACCTTGGTGATGTTGCCGAGATTAGGGGCCCATGGTTTAGATGACCATTTTTAGGGTATTACAGGACCCATTCCAAATTAGATTTGGACATCATCCATGAAAGATTTTCTCCAAGAGCCAAGTTCATGATGTTGAGCTGCCTAAGCCTTACTCCACCTGCATCCTAGGGCTTGCACACCTTGTCCCAAGCCACTAACGTATGTTTTTTATTCTCATGAGGACCAGTCCAGAAAGATTTCCTTAGAATTTGATTGAGATTGTCTTCAGCTCTCTATCAGTCGATCCCAATAAAATTTCTTGATGATACCTCCAAACAGAGGAAGTCCAAGGAATTTTCCTAGGAAGTTTGCAACTTTTAGGCCCAAGATTCTAGCAATGTCATGTTGTAGTCCTGGTTGAACATTGAGGAAGAAGACTTCTGACTTGCACTAGTTTATGGATTGTCTCGAAGCCCTATTGTAGTTATCTAGAAAAGATATGATGTTTCGATCTTCACACCTTGTATCTTCCCCGAATAAGATAGTATCATCCGCAAACTGCAGTTGTGTGACAGTTTCTATGTTTGGAGTAATCTCTATACCACCCCATTTCCCCATTAGCCTAGCATGAGTGGTACTCCTTCCAAGAGCGTCTGTCATGATGATGAAGAGATATGGGGACAGAGGACCCCCTTGCCTCATCCCCCTACTGGTACTAAAATACCCTTTGGCTACCCCATTGACTAGTATCGAGAACTTGGGGATTCAATGCATCCACCCAGGGATTACCAAACCCAAATATGGACAAAACCTCTAGAAGAAAGCATCAATCTACCATATCATAAGCTTTTAGAATGTTCAACTTGATGATCATGCAAGAATGTTGAGCTTGATGATCATGCGAGATTTCTTGAGTTTCCTAGCTGTATGGACCGCTTCATGAGTGATTATAATACCTTCTACAATTGATCTACCCAGAGTGAAGCCACTATGTTCCTCGGAGATGATCTTGTCTATGACCTTATTGAGTCTATTTGCCATGATTTTGGTGATGATTTTATATCAAATATTGCATAAAGTAATTGGATAGTAATCACTAGTGCTTGTTGCATCTTTTTTCTTGGGAATGAGAGCTACAAAGGTGTGATTAACCACACCTAGATTGGTCCTCCACTTCTTTCAAAAGGTCTTCCTTGATAATCTCCCAAAAGGATTGGAAGAAGCTGGCTGGGAAGCCATCTGGTCCAGGGGCATTATCTGGGGCCATTTTTAAAATTGCCTTTTTGAGTTCCTCCAGAGTAATGGTTTTTGAGAGCTCCTTATTATCTTCCTATAAAATGATGTTGGGGATTTGGCTAAGGAAATATTCTCTGATTGCTCTCTGATTTAAATTTGAGCTATTATGATTTAGTAGGTGTTGGAAATAACTAGCTGCTTCTGAACTGATCTCCTCATTGGTGCTTTCCATTGACCCATCTTCTCTAGTTAGTTCCAAAATCTTGTTTCTGTTTCTTTTGGTTATTGCTAAATTGTGGAAAAACTTAGTATTTTTGTCCCCATTCTTTAGCCAAATTTCCCTAGACTTTTGTCTCCAAAATTGTTTCTCTCTAGCTAAGATTTCTACTTGTTTTGCTTCTAGGCTCTGCTCCTTCATGAATTCCTCATCTCTCATGTCGTTTGTGATGATGGTTTTATTTAGGGCTCTCAACTCACTTTCTATCCATTCCCTTTTTGAGAAAATGTTCTTGAAATGCACATTGTTCCATTCCTTTAACTTGGTTTTAATGTATGATAACTTTTTTTGGAAAATGTACATCTTTGAGTGATTTCCCACCCAACATTATTGCCACCATTGAGCCAGGAGATCTTAAAGAGTTGGATCTCTAATCCATATTTTCTCAAATCTGAAAGGAGATCCTCTCGAATATGGGTCCAAGGTGAAAACAAGTTGAATCGGAAAATGGTTCGACCCACTATAGGGTAAAACTGAAGCCTCCACCAATCCTGCAATCTTCGACCAATCTCCATGGAGGAAGAATCTATCTAGCTTCTTTCTGATGCAAGTGGATCCCTATCTTCTATTAGTCCAAGTGAATTTTCTATTGTTTGACACCCCTTCCTTGAGGTGGTTGGAGTCCACAAAATCCTGGAAGTCTCGCTAAATTCTATTTTTTGACATAATGCCTCCTTGTTTCTCTGAGTTGTTGAGTGTTGCATTGAAATCACCTCCTATAATAACCCTGTCATCCCTCTCTGAATTGAGCTCCCTAGAAATTTCCTACCAAAGCTCTCTCTTAGCTGAAGTGGCTATAGGCCCATACACATTAATCACCTTCTAGAGTGTATTGTTCTGAAGATAGTGAAAATTGACCTTCATCCAATTATTATGAGCTACCTCAAGAGGGCATCTAACCTTGGAAGGATTCCAGAGCACCCCAATACTGCCTAAATCTCTTGTTGATTCTACAAAAACACGATCCCATTGCCTCCAAAATTTCATCTTACTTTCTTGCTCTGACTTGCTCCACTTTGTCTCCTGCACTAGAACTAAAGCAACCTTGCATCAATTTGGCACTTGAAAAGGTGCCATTTGTTAGGGGCATTTAAGGCCCTAGCATTCTAGCTAAGGATCCTCATGACTCCTCGAGAAGGGATAACTCCTTCCCATTTCTAAGAATTGTTTAAAAGAACTTGGTTTACCCTTTAGCACAACTGGCCATAGCCAATTTAGATTTCTTGGACTGTCTACCCCTTTGTCAATTTGTTCTCAGTTTGGGGGTCTTCAGAAGAGAAGAAGTCTGCTCAAGACCTCTCTCCTCCAATATCCCAGCCTAGAATTCTTCAAAGCTATCATCCATATCTGAGTCTGAGTTGAGATCCTCTTCAGTCTCCATAATTTTAGGAGGGGACTCAATTACATGAGTCTCCTCATCCTCTGCTTGAATATTCCCAAGACTTCCATAGTCCATGACTCCCTCCTTGGTTGGCTGAACAAACTTGGCTATAGTCTCTCCTTGTCCTGACAGTGATATCTCTGAGAGGCTTGGAAAACCTCACGATTCGGGATCCTCTTTCACAAACCCAACCTCCTTGCTGGCTATTTGATTTGGTTCTACCTGCTCGCTAGTGGTTCTCTCCGCTGCTTCAGCTTGCCCTGCATGATCCGCAGGGGTGCTATTGCCATTATCAGCCTGTAGTTTTATGGCTTCGCTTGATCCCACCTGTTCAACCTCTATTCTCCCATCCACATATTTTTATCCTTCCTCCAAGCTCGATCTCTCTGTATAGATCATTTCGATTAGGTCCTTTTCCATCTTTGAAAGTGGTGCCGCACACCAATTGTATATCTTTTTGAGGCTGACAAAAGATATATCAAATCTATGGAGGCTTCTCACCGAGACCAAGGATTGGCACATTTCTAGGTTGTGAGCCAAGGATTTACAGTGAGGGAATAAACTCATATTGTCTTCCCTATCAATCAATTGGGTCTAATTCCCTACTTTAGATAACAATTCGATCTTTGAGGAGATCTTTGCCTCCATTGTGACTTACACAAAATCTGAAACACAACCCCATTTTTTGGTCTTCCATAGGTCAATCTAAATAGATAAATTTACCTAATTTCCTTCTGATATCTTTGATGATCTCATCCCCCCATAATTCCATCGGCAAATTATAGAGCCGAGACCATATGGAAGTTTATGGGGCTGATTCTGTCCAGGGATTGAAACCTGGCTTCCAGTCAAAAAGATGCATTTGGGCCCCTTCCATGAAGACATGACCCAAGTTCAAAGCCTTCAATTTTTCCTCATTGGAAGTAAATGAAATCAAGTAAAAACCATTTGTGACTAGTTTGATCATGATGTTGCTTCCCCATTGACCATGACACCATGATCTAATTTCATCTTGACTTTTCCATCTAAACCCTCCCCACTTAATGAAGATCCCTACTCGTTCCAAGAAAGCCTTGCATTGTTTGACCAACTTACCTACAATGGAGATTAAAAGGGGGGGTGCGAGGATCTTACCAGTTTCAAGCTTTTTTCCTTGAAGCTGGCCTACTCCCTTAGATTGAGTGTCGTGGCCTCTACTATCCTACCTTAGGTCGGTGAGCTCATTCGAGGTTCCTGCCTTATACCAGTTTGCTCTCCAATTAGAAGTCGCCTCCGCTTTCGAGATCGACATTTTCCTGAGCCACATATTATTGCTCCTTTGGAAGCCCTTGTCTCTCCATTCTTGCGAGGAGGTCAACCACACTCCTTGAGGGGGCTTGGTAGGCTAGGGACCATGACGGTTTCGTCGCCTGGACTAGGGGGAACCTCTATAGTTTGGCTTTTTGTCGTCGTATCTCTGCCTAGGGCCTAAGAACTGACCTGATCTAAGACACGTCAATTGCTTGTTCCTACCAAGAGAGTAGAGTTTGTTGACCCAACGACCCTTATCAAAGACCCATTGCGGTCTATACTAATCCAACGATGAGACGAGATTTGAAAATTTTCCTCTGGCACCGTGCATCGAAGCCTGGCCATTACTACCATATGCCTACCACCTGTTGTTGAATTTTGCCTTGATAAACTCCATAGGGATTTTGTGATCGGTCTCATTGCTCCAAGAAGTTGCCTTCTATTCGCCCCTCCCATCAAACTGGTGGTTAATCTGCAGGTTTTGCCCCTGCTGGATCTGCTCCTGATCGCCTGGCTTTGCAAAGCTTCTACCACCAAAAACTCATTTACTGCCACCACTCTCGCTCGCCATCTTTTCTTTCGGGGAAAGGTTGTAAATATTATCATTATTAGATTGAAGGATTATTGCGAAGGATAAAATTGGTATTCTAGAAAGAGATTCCCTTCAAATTCAGTTGTACATGGTGAGTTATATCCATCAAGAAAATAGGATTAGAAATATATTTGGAGGAAGAATTGATAGGCATTTAAGAGTTCTTGTGCAAAATAAAGAACAAAAATATGGTAATAAAGAACATAGTATTTCTTAGAAGCATGCACATATGTATCTAGACAAGGACTTAACCATTCTCCAACAAGAAGAGAAGAGAAAGGAATGAAAAAAATTAAGAGTAGAAAATAAGGTAGGAAATTGGGCATGGTTGTAAAATGGGAAAGCCCAAATCAACATTTGATCATCACATAATAATAGGGATTTTAGGCCCCTAGAAACACTTAAATATGATAATTTGTGATTGTAGAGGCTACCCTTAGAGAAGAGGAACTAGGTTGAGGTCCATAGCAGATAGGAAAAAATGCACGAGCATGATGACTACAAAATTTCAAATTTTAGGCTTAAAAGAATATCAATTTAGAATGAAATAGCTAAAATTAGTAACATGTACATTGAGCTAATGATGTTAATTAGAGAAACATGATGTGGAATCATAGAAAAGAAATAGAAAACCCGAATAGGATTCTCATATGGTTGAAAAGAACAAAAAATGAAGTAATATTTGTTAGTGTGAATGTGGTTATTTTATAACTAGTTATTTGTGGGAACCTATTCACATGTTAAGTTTACTTAGGTCCTAGGTGTCATTGTCTAGAAGTTAGTTATAATGGGGCCATGTTCACCTCATTTAATTTTAGTCGCTTAGACATTTAATATTTGCATTGAACATTTAATGTTTATATCAATGGTAGTTATCATACCTCATCACATGTTGCCTATGTAATCAAGGTGTTTGTACATTGTAACATATCTCGTTATCATTTTCATTTCTCATTATATTCAAGAAATCTCATTGTTGCGACAATCTATTGTGGAAGGTATATTTCTTGGTCAATCCTAAAGTTTGCAATTTCAAGATGGTATTAGAGCCATGGCCATGTAAAATCCTTCTCGAATTTGAGAGATGAGTTATTTTCAAATAAGAGACTTTTGATTTTAGATTATTTTTGACACATTTTAGAGGAGATTTGAGCTCAACATTGAGTCCAGGATGGCTGATAAAGTTTGGATTGGATTTTGTCTCATATAAATATGACCATTTTGTCAATGTAGGTTTTTTATTTTCCTTATGTTAGGGGGTATTTATTTTTCATACACATTATTTAAGCCTGCTCAGGTTATTAGGAGTGATTAATATGACGACACATGGTGAAATACTTTAGTAACTTTTGTCACTTTCTCCCAGACATGGGTAGTTGAGTTACACACCCTCTTTTGGCTTGTTGTGCCACCTCTCATAACCATTATTTTATCATTTCCTAAGTGGGTTATTAGGCAGTTGGGTTTCTTACCCTCCTTTGGCTTGTTATGTCGCCTTTCATAACCCCTTTCCTATTTTCATGTAAGGAGGTTGTGCCACATGTTTTGGCATTTTACCAAGAAGATAAAACCTTCCATTTTTTATGGTGACTAGGAGTTAATGCACCTCTTGGATGCATATGTTGTAATGTCCCAGACAAGGAACCTCAAGGTAAAAGATAATAACAGATAATTGTAGTAATTTTTATTTTAAATTGGGAATATTACTAACAACACTTTATGATAAATATTAATTAAGGCTCATAACACATAAATTTCCAAGAGGTTCCCCAATATCATATAACAATTCAATTTTGCATGAAACATAAAAGTATTAACCATAAGTATTTATATGTATTATATTTTAACTACATTAATCCATTGCATATGTTTAATATATCTAAACCATGTAATGTTGAATATCAATTGAATTAAAAGGATAACTCATAAACACATAATGGATTGCTGACACCAACACTGCACAATATAAATCCACTAAACATAGTTTAATATTACATTGTCTAATTACATCAATATTCCTCTTTAGTGGAGTGATACAATTATAGTCGTACAAAAAGTACATGAAACATCATCATAGGTACATCATCAACATCACCACTAGAAACATGAACAAGATGCACCAACTGGAGAAGACCACAACCATGCTTTGTATGGGAATTGACTTCCAAAGGTAGGCCATGACCACTCGACCATGTGGAACCCGAAGGTCCACCCCACCATGCTAGGGAGATAGATACCAGGTCTCAACGGACATTCTAAGGTCATCAAGATCCAACCATTCCAAGGAAAGTCCAACACTAACATCAAGATCTATCATCAAAGGCTCGTTACCACAATACTCTGGGTAAGGTGCTAGGATACATTAGAGGAAGAGTGTCATCACATGGCCCCTTCCAGGGTACACATGCAGTATCAATAACCTTTCATGAAGACAAGGCGGTCAACTATGGCAGTTCCAAATGTCTTATGTATGGACAAGCAATGCCAACTCCATATGTCTCACAGATGGACAAGCAATGTTATCTTCAAACGTCACATAGACTGACAAGCATCTTCTCCAACCCATCCAAAGCCTATACGAGCACTCAGGACACGGGCAAGAGAATACTTAATTATCTTGATTAATGTGTTACCCCGGTTCATTATTATGTTATCTCTTGTTAAGTAACTCCACAATGGGTTACTTGATGGGCCACTTTGGGCCCCGAGCCCCATTGTGATCCACTCCCCCCTAAGGCTCAAAACAACCTTCCCACTGGTTAACCCAAACCTAGGACAAAATCTAGGCATAAACAAAACTAAATCAACCAAGGAATTCACTATCCTAATAGTAAAGCTTCAATACCATAACCACATGGTCTGATAAACCACAAAGAGATAGTTATGCCACATCTCTGATATCCAATCATACTCAATTAGCAACATCCAAAATAAGGATAAAGACATAGAGATACCAAAGCACCCCTAAGAGCCTTTGAGATACTTGTTGACTCTAAAATTTACTTTGAAAGCAGACAGCCTTATGGGAAATTCAGTGATGGGGGACTAATTGCGTGAGACTCATTGAATAACCTCTGGGTTTAAGAAGCCGACTCTTCCTTATGGTTTTGAGAAAAGGGGAAGAAGAAAACTGAAAACAACAAGATCTAAACTACTGAGGCAATACACAAGAGTATTTTGTAAAAGCATTAACAACATATAAAACCCAAAGACATGTGGTTTTAAAGCCCATTCAACAATCTACATATTCGAACAGAGCCACAATTAAGATACAATTAAGATTCCTTTGCAACATAAAGAAATATCAATCACACATCTACTAGATAAAAAGTGCAAAACATAGTTTAATCGGCAGAGTCTTAGATATATATTTCTAAAGTCATCAGAATTACAGGGAAAAACACAAAAAACCATCAAAATATACTAAAAAGATGCATCACAAAGGCCGTAGGCACAATTTGATTAATCTTTTTCAGGAAAACAGTAACAACTAAAAGGCTGAAATTCTATCTACGAAAATTTAATTGTTCTTCTTGAAAGTTCCAAACCCCTCAAACAGGGAAAAATAATGCATAAATAGAGCCCACGACTCTGCTACCAACTCAAACATCCACCAGTCATGCACAACCACCCCTGAAACAGAAAACCCATGCCGTGGCATTTCGCAGGTTCACACCCAACAAAACGGCCCCCAAGGTTGTTACTCCCACTCAGCCGCGATGATCTTCATACCCGCCTAAATAGAAAAGTCTGTGCTAAGTGCAACCTGGCAGACAACACACCCTGAAGAACACACAGAAGCTTAGAGGAACCTCCATGGAAAATAATCCCAACATAAATATTACCGACAACGCGAAGATGCCATGTGTCTCCATCTTTCTCAAGCTATAGGGTGGGGCCCAAAAGAAATGTCGAGTCACCAAAACCGATCCATTTGTCACCTTCGTGCTCCTTCAGACTTCAAACATAAAACACGGGTCGTCAGGGGCAATGCCGAGATGACATTTGGCCCGTACGTTGAGGGCAGCTGGAAAGTTAAAGAAGGAAAAAGACACCCCGATCAAAATTTCGCCTGTGGACTTTAACCGAAAATAATGTTAACAATACTATAACTCAATCAAGAATAATACCCTAAGGCAATTTATAGATCATAACAAACTTTGTTGAATTATGCAATAAGATTCAATATGTAACAAAAATATCTAAGAGACATCACCATCAATGACCACCTTGATTTATTTAACATTGCATTAACATTATTGACCAAGGGTATGGTTTTAATTAACCTAAATAAAGAGATAGTTTAGATAGCATTATATTAATCATCATCTATCTATATCTATAGAAGAATCCAATTACCTAAAGAATATATATACAATTATTACCCAATTCTAATTACTCAACACTAGTTAAACTTAATTAAATTAAACTAACCATATTACAACATATAAAGTAAATGTCAGTAATTACTTTATCATTAATCCAAAATTTATTTAATTATGCAAATACAAGAGACCTATTGTCCATTGTTATAAGTTTAGTTCCAATTAGGCTGGTTGAAACACTTTACAAAATACCTTATATAAATAAATAAATAGACAACATCACATTAAAATTTTCACTCAAAATATAATAAAGAACTTAACCAAAACATTTTATATATTAATAAATAAATTTGAATTTCATTAAATTTTAATTCAAAATATAATTAAGAAACATTACTAGACAAATTTACAATTAAACATATATATTGTGCATAATTCTATATCCAGATCAAAACGAAATGACAACGAAAGCCCCAAACCTAGAAATTAATCTCCTAATGTTTAGGAAGAAAAACTATACTCTATCAACCCTAAAATGAAATTCAAGCGTCCATGACATTATGATTTAATAAAATATAGGACATAAAGTAAAACCCTAAGATAAAAAAAATACGAGCAACCAAAACATTACAATTAATATAATATATTAGACAAAAAAAACCAAAAATCAAATCAAGCATCCAAAACATTAAAGTTCAATGAAATATATCATAGGATTGAATGCCATGGAGGGGTGTATTGCTTATTAGGCTAGCATGATGATTGGATGCCTAGCGTGGTGTCTCAGCCTGGCCGTAATGCCCTATCGGCTACTTGGGCGTGGTATTCTCCCCCCATGCAAGTGAGAGAGTACTCATGTTGTGTGGGTCGAGTATGCATGTATACATATACATATACATATATAGGTATATGTATATGTATTCTCCCCCCATGCAAGTGACAATGTGAGTTGATCATTCAACGGTGGAAATTGTCTAGAAATTTGTTGTAATGATTTGTAATGTAAATTCATTGTATTTAGAATGTAGTTAGGGTTATGTAGCCGTTGTAACTAAAAAATGTATTTAGGGCTAGTTGGAGAAGAGATTGTGTGTCGATAGTTTGAGGGAAAGTGTTGTCGAACCAGATTGAAGTGTCTGTATGTGTGTAGCAGAGTTGAGCTGAAAAGGATTTGTACTAGCAAGCAAGGGAGTGTTGTAATAAGATCATTTGCCATGTTGTTCCCTAACAGTTACATTAGTTTGAAATCCATTAACTGGGTAGATCCTAACATGTTTTATTTGTAAATCATTTCACCGGGTGGCTCATTAACTTGAGTTTTAAATCCTCTAACAAGGTTACTCCTAACAAGGTTGAGGCAAATCCCTTGATCGGGTGACTCCTAACAGGGTCTGCTCTTATCCGGGCATATTGTAAGGTCCTAACTGAGCTAGGCCTTTAATCAGGCACATTCTGAAAGAATGCAAATATTTTGTAGGTGCTAATTCCCACCGTGGTTTTTCCCATTTGGGTTTCCACGTGAAAAATCTATGCATTCATGTGGTGGTTGCATTATTGGTTTGAGCATTTGATATCTTTACTATGTTTGCATAATGATGAACACTTGAGTGAATGGTTTGGTAAATAAGTTTAGCAGAATGTTTGAGCAGTTACCGATACTATTTTTTGAAGTATTGCATAATTGTTTAACTAATCATTCACCTCCCCTCTCAATAGTTACTAGATCCTCATAATAACAGACTGCAAATAAAAATCTAATATACTCAAGTGGTGATACACCAATATGTTTTGTTTTGAAATAATGTTTTAGGTATTACTAGCTGATTTAACTAATTGACTACATTCACAACTCATCACCTCCTAAGATGATCATAAACAATACATATGAAGGACTTTATTTTCAATTTTCTTGAAAGATGGAAATGACCATACAATGACACTTAACTAAAAAGATAAAATTAACACAACACATGCCCTAATCTAATCAAAGGATATTTGTCTAAACATTGCACATATGTGCAAGAAATCAAAAGATCTAAAGTAATCACAATGAATTTCTAAAATCACCATATGAATACTATGAAAAGACAAACATATAAGCAGGAGCAACAAGAATTTTTATTGATTTCTGGAATAAAATCTCATACAAAGTGCAGTTACAACTCTGATTTCCAATCAAAAGCAGGTTATAAGTTGTAACAGAGCTGATTGCATTTAAAACTAGAGAAGAACTAAGAAATTTTTTAGAAATATGAGTTACAATACTCAATTCACTGTTATACATACAGAGAAAGGCAAGAACTAACTCTACAAATGAGTGAGAAATGCCTTTTTATTTAAGCAGCTCCTACAATTTTGAATTTAAAATTCTGGCTCCTTTTGGTTTGATGATTCAGCTGAGTTATTGTTGTGCTAGCTACTCCTTTGCTTGAAATCAGGAGGCTAAATGATTATGAATTTAAAAATCAATTGTGTTGGGCGAGCTCATTTGAAAATTCCACAAAATTAGGGTCAAGACTGAAGATTTTGAGTTGATTTACTCCCAAACCGCCCCCTGGTTGATGAATCACACCTTGAGGCCTTCAAATTAGGGGTAGGACTATTGATCTTGCTTCAAAATCCCCCTCAAATCATGGGATTTCTCTTTTGGCGACCCCTCTTGACTGAGTTTTGAATTTTGAGCTTTACATTTATGACAATAGAATTTGAAAATTCAAATATCTTTGACATGGTAGTCAACCTTCATGACACTGTCTTTACCTTCTAGGATGACTGACCTTTATCCTTGTAGGTTTGAGAGCCATGGATGTTCTCTTCTACTTAGTCCTTTGTACCATTGCTCTTTAGACTTGATGAGGAAATATTGTCCTTTCACCGTTCTATGGGAATTGTGACTATCTTATTACTGTATGCTACTATGATCTTTATTATATCACTCTTGTGATAGTAGTTAATAGGATTTTGCCTTTCTTTGACTACTATCTTGACTGCACCAAAAGTGAACTTGTAACAATGACTCATTATGCTTGCTGCACTATCATGATTATCAACATAAGTCACTCCACTATGATGACTGATTGTAATTCTATGGCATATACCTCCACAATGATTCTTTTGAATGATCCTAACTATTTTTAGATCAGACTTATGGCTTTACTGATCTAGATTGACCTCTCTTTTTCATGTTTCCAATAATAGTGACTTTCATTACTGCTTAGGAGTTGTGACTACTATAATTCCCTTTATTGTGTTGATGCAAATTAAGAATGTTTTTAATACATGTAAGAGAGTTTTGTTGATATCTTTGGTTATTCTTACCCATAAAATTCCACATATCAGTTTGACTGCTATCTTCTTTGAATCTTTTTTGGTGACTTTGATTAGGCTTGCAAAACTCTGTAGGTTGCTATAGCTCTTGACTAGTGATTCTTATTGTTATAGTTGCTGCTCTCATTGGTATTTGATCCTCTATCAATGATTCTTCATTGATGGTGCTTTGTGAAGACTATGTTGTGAAGAGTACTAACTATGAAGTAATGATTTTGTAGCCCATTGTTGTTGACTGAGACTGCCATCCTACCATTGGATTGTGAATCTTGTGACAGTTCCATATTATTTATTCTTCATGACTACTCATTACTAGTCATTGCAATTTGTACATTCTTGTATACTAGGATTGTCTCTATGAACAATTTCTGTGTGACTTGTAGCTCCTTGGTACCTCTTTATTTGCTTTAGGAATGATTTGAATCTCTATTGTTCATGATTTTGACTCAGCAAGGTCTTTCAATGACTGCAAATCATATTAAGATAGTCAACTTGACTATCTTATTTGGACAATGGTTGCTCAAAACTAAATATTACTATGCTTTGACCTGTTACTATCACTTTATCTTTGTTGAAACTCTTCATGACATTTGGTGACTAAATCTTCTTACTGGTAACTTTTGGCAATCACAACTACATTCATTCTTATAACTCAACTCACTTTTAATGGTCACCAAAACTTTGGCTTGTGGTTGTACCATAGAATTTATCTTCATCCTTCACTGTGTTCTCATTAGTGTCTTTCACTTCCCTGGTCTTTGTGGTTGTGACAATCTTTACGACTATCTTAATCATCAACTTTCTTGATCTTTCTTATGATACTAGAGCTTGCACAAATGCTGCTCTCATGACTATATTAGATTGTGATCTTCACTCACTTAGGTTATTCTTCATGCTTGGTTGCCCTCTTTGGTGTAGTTAACCTTGGAGTATGAAGGACTGCAAAATAGAGTGACTGAGATTGTGATTTGATCTTAATTTGTTGATCTTTATGGGTCCCTTCAATGAGGGTTGTACTCACTCCTTGGATTCTATTATTGTTATATCTGATCCATGTGTTCTTGAATATTTGATTTGTACTTTGCAACCTCACTCTAGGGCTTCTTGGATCATATATATTTCAACAAGACCGCTACCTCTATTTTTATAAATGTGACATAGTATGGTATGTGTAGTGTGTTCTTCATTCATTGCTCACTGTCATAGCTATGACTATGCCATAGGGTTTTGATTGTGAATTCATAGTGTCAATGTTATTGCTTCTTGATATCTCATTTTGATTGACTATCCTTGAGAAATACTGCCATTTTTATGTTATGAGCATTGAAATCATTGTCAAAACAATGCATCTGCTCATTGAAACTCCTATAATCTATCCTTGTTCTGAAGGACTGCATTTTTTATGCTCAAACCTCCTCATACCCGACTTGTTCCTTTCACCAAAACCCTAACTAAAGCTTCCTATTTGGGCACTGTGACCATACCACTGTGAGCATCCCGATGAAGATTAATGTTCACTCTCATCCAGATCATAACAAACCATGAACTTATTGAAAATAGTGAAAAGCTTTGGAAACGTAAGACCACTCAAAACAATGGACAACTCTCACCATTTGTGAAATGAGAGTCAAATAAGAAGTGAAATGATAGATGCTAAGATAATGA
Source organism: Cryptomeria japonica (assembly GCF_030272615.1). NCBI lineage: Eukaryota > Viridiplantae > Streptophyta > Pinopsida > Cupressales > Cupressaceae > Cryptomeria > Cryptomeria japonica. The sequence goes on from NC_081414.1 coordinate 312,873,883, forward strand.
GAACATCTTATAGGAAAAATGAAACTTCTTTCAAATTAATACATGAGTGACATGAGCTCATGACACAATAGAATGCATAGGAAACCCTACCTCCTTTAGAACCCACTCATTATTTAGAAAAACTCTTGACATCTGCACCGTTTTATTAAAAATAAGGACTCAATCTGTTGTTCTTGCCACTCGTCAATGAATGAAACTCCTTCTTGTGTCTTGAAACTAAAGACACGAGCATAAAATGTGTAGAAAATAATGATATTAAAGTTCTTGTTAACAACAAAAGTGCCTTTAACTACTACAAGAACAAGGAGAAACACCCTGAAAAGTAGGGTTTTCTATCAGCAAAACCCACAATGGTATGCTAAGACCCACTTAAGGAAAGTCTTGACTCAAGTCAAAATTTGAGTTCACTCAAAAGGTGTGCTTGGAACAGGTTTTGATAAGTTTTCCTTTAAAACCCATATTTTCCTACCTTTCTTTCCTTATAAAAAAAAAACTACTCCAAGAAATAAACAATGTAAAGGTAGATTTTGATATTGTGAATCAAAAAAAAATATAAGGCCTTTAATCACTTAGAATACATAAATCACGCAACATATAGGAAATTATTAAACCAAACACACACACCTTTGAATCAACCTAACATAGAGAAGACCAAATAAACTAAACTCAATTCAGGATAAAGACAAAAAATAAAAAATGGAAAACCCCTAGATGCAATTTTGACCCAAAGACTAAATTGGATAATAGTCTTACAATAGAGATCTGAAACATTCTCACATCCATAAAGCAATAAATATAATATCTTCTATCAAAGAGAACAATAGGGCTCAATCCTATAAGGAAAGCAAATAGATAATACCAAGAGACTGATAAGCCAACATAGACATCCATAATTCAAGCCCATACATAAAGTCTTAACATGACAATACTGACAATCAAGACCTAAGATCAAAACGTATCCTCTGGAGCCCTCAGAAAAGACCCGAGCCAAAACAACTCAAATGAGCAAAACCTTGACCCCTGTTGGTTCAGATTACTATTAACATTATTGGTTCAAGGTTTGTTTTTAATTAACAAAAATAAAGACACAATTTCAGTAACACCCACATTGACCTTAAAAACTCAAGGAGATGTTTTAATAACAATGATAAGGAACAATTAAAATCATAATCACTTTCCGTTGGAGGGTTGGTTGAAAGTGAATTTTGACGGGGCTTCTAAAGGTAACCCGGGACCTTCGGGGGCAGGAGCCCGGAACCCTAGGGTTCCGGGGTTTGTTGTTTTAGCCTATCTTAACCCCGGAGTCCTGGAGTGGGTGATATAATTGATATTTTTGGCTATGTGATAGGATAATTTTTGGTTCTTTCTTACATATTAGAGAAATTAAATGGACCCAACCTCCAACAAGAAACTTAAGGAATTGGAAAAGCTACCTGCAACCATGAAGTACCACTACCAAGGTTAGACTTATGCTTCCAAATTGGAAGGCTAGATCAAATGGGTGATTGGTACCAAAGTAGGGCATATTGAACTAGAAGATATCATAACTCAGTTAGACAGGCCAAGGTTGGATACTCCTTATAGGAGGATCAAGAGGTCGAGGCTAGTGGAGGCAACCATCTTTCCACAATCTATTCAAGCCCCTGAATTTATTATGACTACTGGATAGTTCTATAATGTAGACACCATGAAGTGCATAGATGATAAAGGCAAAATAGTAATAGATTTATCTACAGATATGCTAGGTTTTGTATTTGGTATTCCTTCAAGGGATGAAGTGTTGCGGACTACTGAGGAGGAAGCTGCAGAGGTATGGGATAAGGATACCGCTTCCTACAAAAGACACATGAATGAAAACTAGCTTTAAGAGGAGAGAAAGACAGGTCTAAAGGCCAATGACATTCTAAGGGCCGATTTCAAAGAGCCGCAACAGGACCTGATAATCATGTTGAGCAAGGTCTTCGGTTAGCCAGATTGCCAACATTTTCACCCCTGGATGTTTCAGTATATGAATATTGTTTTGATTGGGAAAAAATATTTTGATTGGGCCCAAATATTATCGGATAACATACATCATCAACTGGTTGATGTGCATAAAATGAAAAAGTTCTTCTTTACTTCTTATGTTATCTGGGTAGCTGCTCGGATAGACAAGTTTCCAGGGCTGCAAATAGAAGGCCAACTCGCCGATGAAGAGGGATAGAAAAAGGTATGGGAGTATTATACTCAACTCCCTCTGAGCAATGCAAATATACATTTCAAAAGAATAAATTATGCCTTCATCTTCCCCATTATTATAAATCTCACAAGTGATGAGGGTTACAGAATAAGCCCAGAGGCAATGGCAGTAATAAGGGAATGGGGATGTTGGTTCATCCAGAATCAATGTTCTACGTACATCAGGGTTAGTGGCTTCATAGGGAATCCCATGCTGCTGCTTAGATATTGCAATGACCGGGTGATACTCTTGGAGTATGTAAGGCAGATGGTTGGGTTGCAGTCATTATTGTCTTCAAAACACAAAACTAGTGTGGATTTCTCTATTTCAATTGGTTATTTTTCTTGTTAAAAAATTCAAGTGGCTAAGGCGACCGGGCAAGAATTATAGGACTTGCATTTAAAATAATTTAATCATGCTCAGGAACACTATGATCCATATGGAAAACTAAAGCAGACGATGCCAAAAGCTTGTGATGGGCATAAACCGAGGTTAGAAGGCTTTTGGGCCAACCTCCAAGACAGTTTTGAAGCTAGAGAGAGAAGTTATTCTCGGCTCTTAGTCCCACAAATAAGGAATTTTGAAATAGAGACTAATCTCCCTAAAGAATTGGGGATGATGGTGAGTTATTAGACCAAACATATAGGGAGCAAGGAATTGATAAGAAGCCCCTCTCCTCAATAAGATGGTCAAGATAAGAAGATGTAAATATAGATTCAGTAACCCAAAATATCATAAAGAGATCTAAACAATGGCTGAATTTGAGGATTAGGCCGAGTGCTTCAAAAGGAAAACAAATAGAATCAACCACTAATAATCCTCAATTGAAGGTACACAAGGAGTATGCCCGAATAACCAGGTCTTGTTCTAGAAAGAATACATCCACAAAACTAGATGAGACTATTGGACCCGAGCCAACCACAGAGGAACTTTTGGAACGGGTCAAGCAACAAATGTGAAAGGCTGAGTTATTGAAAAAGGCAACAGATCTTGGAGTAAGGGAGGGATTAGGAGTTGTTCCACTGACAGAAGTACATCCCGTTAGGGTTGCTATTGGGCAAGTACCAGGAGAAGGCACTAAGGAGAAAGATGAGCAAGGAAAGGTTGATGAAGGTACATATACATCTACTCAACCTCCTCCTGAAAGGACAACATCTACTCAGCCTCCACCTACTGCAATAACATAGGCTCCAATTTTGACATCATCAACTACTACAATCCCTATAACAGCACTGGTGTCTGCACCAATTGACATTTTTGCTACAACATCAGTAACATCACCTCCATTAATACAAGTATTAACTCCTGCTATAGAAAAGGTTACCATTCATAACATTGAATCTAATTTTGATCAGGAGAATGAGCAACCTATTGTACAATTGGTACAAAAAAAAACTGAGAAAAAGAAAAGAAAGAAATTTTTTCAGCTCACGAAACATGCATCAGTGGATCCTATGGACATAGATGGGCAGAATCTACCAGACAATCAGCCAGTTGAAGAAGAAAGAGAACAAGATGAGCCCAAGGATGAAAATGATGAAAGATTGCTTTTAACTCTTGAAGATTAGGAAAATTTGTTAAAGGAGATAGCAGTTGAAGGAGAATTGAAAGAAATAGATAAAACTGATAAAGGATTTGAAGAAGAAGTAAGTGACAGGTTAGGAGAGTTGCACAAACCACAATAGTTGAATATTGATATCGCTCTCCAAACAAGCAAAGTTCAACCGGGTACCTCAACCCCAAGGTATGCAAATTCCTGAACAAGAGGAGGAAGAGAAAGATGAAGCATAAGAGAAATTAAAAAAGGCACACAAGGTAACTGCAAAAATCATACCACATGAAGGTGATAAGGATGAGGACACACCATAGTGGTTAAGCTTCACATTTGAGAAGAAAAAGAAAGTGGTATTGCTGAAGGTCACCCTACAACAAGCAATCACTGAAGAACCAAGGAAAACAAAGAGGGAAAAGACCATACATCATTTGTCTAGAACCAATTCTGGTGAGATGATTGCTGATATTGCTTCTCTTGTACAAGTTGAAGGTTAGATCTCCCCTAAATACCAAGTTTCACAAGTAAAATTGGGTAAACAGACCAAGTGGGGAGAGTTGGATGCTCTGGAACTTGTTACCAGTGTTGTGAGGAGCGGGATAGAGAAAGAACACATTTATCTCTTAGAGGTGAAAGCACAGTTGGAACAATACAAGCAATTACTCGTAGAGATGGGTAAGCCACTAGACGTGTGTGTAGATGATAGTTTACCTTCAACTTCATTGCTTTCAGAAGGCGACATGAAGACACTCATTGAAGTGAGAAAGGTGGCTGCAACTACAAAAACATGGGCACAAAATAATGCTTCTAAGATTAGATTGTTTTTGCAGAATACCATGGAGGTATATAGGAGAGCCACACAGGTAGGCAGAGCTCTAGCTTCATGTTCTTAGCAGTGGGAGCGAAAGCTCCACATTTTTGATAAACAATATCATATTTTGAACAAGATGGTGAATCTCGGGGAAGATATCATAATGAGGGAAGATCTCTTCGGTGGAGATAGTTTTGAAAATTTGTAGTCCTATATATATTTTGGAGTTGAAGATTGAGATGCTTTTGTAGTATGGAAAGGACATGACATTGATAGATACATGTTCCCCTCTCCTTAGTTCAATAAAGAAGTATGAAAAGTTTGTAGGACAGTTGTTAGATATTTTTGGGCTTGGTATTCTTAGTGTTGGACGCTTGAAGGAAGACAATGTACTCCGTCAGTGGGACGCATATGTGGCACGATATTTTACAACTTCTACTAAGTTTAATGTTGAATTAATGGATAGATATGGGTACTTAATAACTCAATGTCAACATGCTTAAGAGATAATAGAGAAGTTAGAAGATAGAAGTAAGAATGCAGAGGAGACTTTCAAGAAGTACAAGTTTAGAATCAAGCAAGTTATTGATCCTCTTGCTGAGGCAGTTGCATGCATCATTAGCAACTACAAGAGCTATAAAAAGAAGTAGAAGTTGAACATACAGTTGCTAATGATAGCATGGTATTTTTGAGGAATTTTACATGTCACTGTCACTAGGACTTCAACTGCTGCTCCAACATGTACCTTGAATTATTGAGCAAGTTTTGCATGATTACGAAGTGTTGGCTCATGCAAATCCATTTTCATAATGCTCACCCAGTCACAACTTCATAGTAGTTAACTGGAGTTCAAGGCAGAGACTTGCATGTCAACTATGACTCCTTGGTTTTTTTAGTGATAGGTTTATTTCCTAGAAAGTAGGTCAAGAAAACTCTATAAATTAGAGATTTTGATTCATTGTAAGGGTCCACAAATTGATGATTTGAGGCTCAGTTAGATATTATTTTAGAGATTTTTATGCATATTTTATGAGTTTGAGTAGATGTTATGATACATTCTTCAAAGTTAATACAAGAAGCAGCTTATAGATTGCCTAATCTATGTGTATGTGCTATGAATTCGTTCTTTGCAATCTGGTAATGTCTGTTGTTTGAAATCAACAACTTATTTTTATCTTATGTTTTATTGCTTTATGAATCATATTGCACACGTAAGTGGTGTATGAGAATTAATGTGATAGAACAATATTGTGGTGGTATTTGTTTCCATGAATTTGTGAGGTTGCATGACTCTGCATGTTTATTGGAGGTTCATTATTGAATGCTAGATTGAATGATATTGATGATATTTAGATTGCATGGTGCTAATTGCATAGTTCGTTAAGTTGTTATCGTTGGAATTGAAGGAATCCAAGAAAACTAAGAGGGGGCGGGGGTGAATCAATATTCTGCCAGTAATATAAGATTTTAACTTATTATAACATAAACATATAAACCGGTAAATGAAGAAATATATAACATGAAGTAAATAAACCAACCACATGAATGAACACCATAACACACTGAATTTTATACGTGGAAAACCTCAAAGAGGAAAAAGCATGGTGGGATTTGTGACCCACAATATCAATTCACTGGCCATATGAAAGATATTACATAGTATGGGGGTCTACACATGCAGGAAGGCACACTGCCTAGAGCACACTGCTCAACACAAAAGAGTCTCACTAACTACAAGCTTCTGCTGAGATAAAACAGTAATGGTCACCTCACAAAATGCATCTACAATGCTAAAAAGAGTTCCGGTTATAGGTCTATTTTGTACCGATTCATAAACCCTGAACCCTTTTACCGGTATCTCCTTTCCTCTAAGAATTCTTTACAAACCATCTATTGATTATTGCATGATATTACTTTTGCATACCAATTATCTACATACATATCCTTTGCATCACACTATTCTACTTCCTTGTCCTATATCAAAATGACCTAATAAACTGACTTATATACCCTTTACAAACAATATGCCTTATGTCGGCTTACAATACATTACAAAAGATATTCAATGTTGGCCCTATACAATAATTGCAAAATGATTTTACAAATAAAACTTTTCGGATCCCAAACTAATGTCGGCTTCACTGAAGTTGTGGATGCTGGTGTCGGTGATGACCTTGATTACTCCAATGCTAGTATCTGCCAGTGTATGCCTCTAATGTTGGTATTTGCTAGTATATGCCTTCTACAAAATCTTGTTTCCATGAATGAAAACATATGAATCCAATGAGTGTCAATTGCCAACAATCTCCCCCTTTGGCATTGATGGCAACACTCATGTGAAAAATGGATTCCCTGCCGGTTCAACTGAAACTGAAACATACTCCCCCTGAGCTGATTGACTACGTTTGCAATATACTCTCTGTCTGATATCCTCCCCCTAGGATATATACATACTTTCCTTTTCATTTCATTTTTCACATACATATCCTCCCCCTTTGGCATCAATGCCAAAGACTGGTGAAAGAATTGAAAGAATTGTTACAAATTACTTACTGGAGCTTGACCATTTTCAAGATTTCCGGATAAGCTTTCTCTAGTAATTGTATATAAGTATCCCAGATGGTTTTAAATGTTTCAAATATGGATACAAGTCCACTCAGTAATTGTGCAAGTGATTCTTTCTTAGTGACTTCTGTCGGTGTGGGCTTCGCAAGCATATCCATGCATTCCCTCTTATGTACACCAGGTGAATCCAATATTGGACTCACCAAACCTCTAAGACTTCTTGCTCTCCAATTGATCTTATCTCTTTCCTTTTCAAAAGAAAAAAATTAGTTCTCCACAGCCAAAATTTGTCCATTAATAGATGTTGTAAGTGAAGTTAGTCGATCAAAATAATTAGCAATATTAGCAATCTTTTCTTGTAACTCCTTTATCCTCTTATCTACATTTGTTGTAAGAATTTCTATATTACAACAAACCCTGTAGATGTTAGTACATTGTTTCAAAGAATTTTCAATAAGTATAAGTTTCTCTCCAATTTTCTTTTTCTCTGTCTCAATAATCTGGTCAAAAGCGGCTTTCTTAGCCAAAGTGAATCTTTCAAGTGCTTGTCGGTCAGAAATCTACTGTAATGATTGAAAGTTTTTAGATATTGCTCTTTCAATGCCTTAAGCTTGCCGGAAGGGCTTGCTTCATTTTCAATCATACAATCCAGAATCAATCTGTGCAAAACTGTTATTGACTGATCAATTATTCCTTTGTTTGTAGATCCCTCCTTCATTAGCTTTTGAGCAACCATCATCATTAGCTCTGTAGGACTCATCTCTGTGATGGATTTCTTCTCAACTTGAGAAGTGTCAATTGCCAAAAGTTTTGCTGAAGAATCAACTGCTGGTTTAGTACTGGGTGTTTTATCAGTCTCCTTTTCGTTTTCTTTCTTCTCCTTATCCTCTCCCGATGTATTCCTTTTCTCATCCTCTTTTGCACCAGTGGCTTCGCCACTTGGTGCAGTATCTATCAATGCCGGTGGATTACTATCCACAATATTATTAGTATCATGTACATTATCTATTTTACCTTGCTCAAACTATACAAATGTTGTCTCTTCCGGTTTAGCCTATACACTCTTATTATCTACTGGTTCATTCAAAATTTGATCTGAACTTCCCAAAATTCCCTTTCCTTTGGATCTATCTGGAATGGTGGGAGCTATTCCCTTAGCCAATTCTTCTCGAGAAGTAAGGAAATCAAGATTCTTTTGGAATAATTTAGCCCATCCTTCTCCAGTCTCATTTATTATTTCATTGACTCTACCCATAATTAAGCTTATTTGTTGGGGTTTGCTGCTAAAGATTGTTCTATTTGCAACTTCTATACATCTTTTCATTTCCTCATTATTTATAGAACCACAAATGCCTAAAAGTTCAACTTCTTTAATCTCTCTATCCCTCTTAACTGCATCTAACTTATTATACAATGATAAAGGAATTTCCTTCAAAATCTCTACCAAAGCCTTCTTATATATGTCTAAATGCAACAAAATTGCTTCTTCCATTTCATTTTGTTCATTGTCATCTAAATGCTCATATAAATTTGACACATTCTTCAAAATTCCATCTTTAGTTACCTCATCTATTAACTCTGGACAAGTCATATTACCGGATTCAGTTGCTTCATCACTCTTTTTCTTCTTCTTGTCAGGGGTTGCAAGGGCGAATGGAGATGGCTTCCTCTTCTGGATAGGTTCCATTGCGGAGGTGTGGATGTTGTTGTTACCTTTCTTACTAGCTTCCTCCTTGGCTCCACCTTCTTCTCTTCTACTGGAGGCTTGTCAGCTTTCTTCCTCTGTACCCTTATGAATGCAAGAGGTTGATTATCCTTTGTATCAGAGTTAAGTGTGATAGGAGATATGAAAGTTGCTACCCTCTTTACCTCAGGAGAACTTTTCACTATAGTTGCTGCAGTTGCCATTGCCGGTTGATCTACTAGTTTAGATCCAAAAACTAGTTCTGTATCTATCCTGTGAATTATATTTTGAACGAAGGCAGACATTTTGTCTATTTTCTTTTCCCTTCTTTTCTTTTTGAAACTAATTTTAACTTCAAGAACCTTCTCCTCAACAGTACCAAAGTGTTCAACCTTATCATCCAAAGGAGCATCAATCAACATTTTTGCATATAGTTCCAAGATGCTGTCATCAACTTCATAGCCCAATTCAATGACCCATATTGTTCTAGGTTCCATCACTTCCATGAGAGTCTCATCTATTTTTACATTGAAGCAAATTTTAGTGGAATATTTCTCCACAATGTGTTTGGAGATTCTCTCCCTCAGTCTCATGTTCTCTTGAAAATATTTAAAGAAGTCCCATAACTTCTCATCCTTGTTGCTGCTAAGACCGGTAATTGCATCTCTAATCTGCATACCTACCAGTATGTCATGAGCCCATCATTTCTTTCCCAAACCTAGTAGCTAATTCATAAAATACAACATCAAGCAGACAATAAGATTGCCAAACTAGAATGTTTCTTTCTTAACACCTTTCATTTTTCCAAGATTTATCATTAATTCACTTCTTAACCATTCACACAAATCATACTTTCCATCATTCTTTATCATTTGATATGCAGTATGGATACATGAACTAGCAACAAAGTTCAATCGACTTGATTGTGTTACCTTGTAGCGGATGATCATGCTGGCAAATTTTACATCTGTATCTTTAATGGTGCTGATCCTCATCGACCTTCCATCATGGGTTGTGCTGGTGAGATTTTCAACCTTAGTGTTGGAGATCTTCTTCCCTAGTTCCTTCCCGACTTTGGGTAAGCCGATGACCGCCTGAATTGATTCTTTGGTGATCATGTGAGGCCAGTCCAGCCAGATGAATTCATTATGGACTCTACTCAGAACATATCTAATCATTTCATCCTTGAATTCCGGTATGTACAAGATTCTGGTTAACCCTAGGTCTTCAATTATTTGATATTCTGACTTGATTGTTCCGGAGATGCCTAGTATCATAGATTGATGCATTCCCTTGATTTCCTCAGTGCCTAAATCCTCCAAAGTGCAGTGAATATAAGCCCTGACATCTTCCACATAAACTACGCCATTGGGAACCCTTGAAAATGCGCCAGTAGAGTCTTCCTTCATTTCTATTTCAGGAACTTCTTTGAAAACAGGTCTGAGCCTATCCTTAACCTCAACAACAGTGGGATTCGCAATGAAAGTAGGAGTAGATGATGATTCAGATGCCATTTCAAAGAAATACCTGGATAACGATTATCAGTTTGAAAGATCTTGATCACTTCTCAGACAATTGCTAAAAATCTTTAGAATGCCTTTGCTCACTCTTGATCGCCTATGATTTGCCTTTGCTTCGCTCTAGTTTTCTCAAGTACCGGGTGAGTAAAAATGAGTCAATTTTCCTTTTTTATCAGCAAGTAAACCCTAATCCTTCACTGTCATAAATGCTTAGCGGTGTGCCATACCAGATGCCGGTTTCATAATTTTATGCCGGATAAACCTCCATCAATGATCAATGCAACTTTCCAGATCTCTTCCAGGGAATATGCAAGATTTTCAATGAATTTGCCAACCCCTAAGGCGTCTGCCTTAGTTACCAGTTGAATTTTCTGTCGGTACAGGAATGCTCTGTTCTACCGATGGAGTTATTGGTGCAGTTACCGGTGTAGTTGCATCTCCAATTGGTTCTTCAGAATTTCTAACCCATCTCTTGGTGTGAAATTGTTGTAATTCATTTACCTTCTTCTTTCTTTTCTCATTTGCGTTGTCATTGCTGAGCGGTTTAGTCTTGCTACTGCATTACTTAGCAATATGACCTATTTTATTGCATGCATAACATGTAACATTGTTCTTTTGAATTGCTTTGCCATATTCGATGTCATTCCTTGATCTACATTGATTAGCCAAATGTCCAAACTTTACACATGCATGACATTTAACATTCATTCTACAATCTTCTAACTTATGATCATATTTCTTGCAATTTGTGCATTGATTGGGAACTGAATTATAGTTTTGATTTTCTCTATTTCTACATTGTTTAGCCATATGCCCAAATTTATTACAAACAAAGCATCTACCATTGAATTTGTAAGCATTAGATTGCCTTACCGGTTTCCTTTGGTCTGATGAGTTGTGCATACCGATTGACTAATCTTTATTTGTAGTACCGCAACTTTCACCTTGTTCAAATCCAAGTCCTCTAGAATCTTCATTCTGCCTTTGTCTTTTCAATAAATCATCCAACTGTGCAGCACTAACCCTGAATTTTTCTTTATACTCACTTGTAGTAGTCAGATCATTTCTTAGAGTAATTAATTTTCTTTCAAGCTCTTGTTCATTATTCCAGGATTGTACCAAATTAGTTTTCAACATATCATTCTCATGAGCCAATCTGCCATATTCTTCAAATTTGTTCTTCAGAGATACAACAAGATTTTCTTCCTTCTTCTTTTTGTCCTCAATTTCTTTTGACATCCTCATAGTCAGGTCTTGCATTTCATTCTTCATGAGCATGTTTTGTTGACTCAACTTTTGACATTGTTCCTTAAGTGTATTTTTCTCTTCATCATCCTGGTTTTGCAAAAGTTCCATCCTCCTAGCTTGAGCAGATGATAACTTTTCTTGTAGAACAAGAATGAATTCATTAGCAGAATTCAATTCATCTTGCATCTTTAAGTTCTTCAACCTTTCAACATCATAATCCGCAAGTGCCATCTCAAGTTGCTTCTCCATATCCATGTTCAATGATTCTGATTTCAGGATCTTCCTCAAGTTGTTAAACTTCCATCGAGGTACCAGGCTCTGATACCAATTGTTGGAATTGAAGGAATCCAAGAAAACTAAGAGGGGGGGGGGGGGGTGAATCAATGTTTTGCTGGTAATATAAGATTTTAACTTATTATAACATACACATATAAACCAGTAAATGAAGAAACATATAACATGAAGTAAATAAACCAACCACATGAATGAACACCATAACACACTGAATTTTATACGTGGAAAACCTTAAAGAGGAAAATCTACAATGGGATTTGTGACCCACAATATCAATTCACTGGCCATATGAAAGATATTACATAGTATGGGGGCTTGCACATGCAAGAAGGCACACTACCTAGAGCACACTTCTCAACACAAAAGAGTCTCACTGACTACAAGCTTCTTCTGAGATAAAATAGTAATGGCGAATTCACAAAATGCATCTGCAATGCTAAAAAGAGTTCCGGTTATAGCTTTGTTCTGTATCGGTTCATAAACTCTGAACCCTTTTACCGGTATCTCCTTTCATCTAAGAATTCTTTACAAACCATCTACTGATCATTGCATGATATTACTTTTGCATACAAATGATCTACACACATATCCTTCGCATCACATTGTTCTACTTCCTTGTCCTATATTAAAATGACCTAATAAACTGACTTATATACCCTTTACAAACAATATGCCTTATGTCGGCTTACAATACATTACAAAAGATATTCAATGTCAGCCCTATACAATAATCACAAAATGATTTTACAAATAAAACTTTTCGGATCCCAAATTGATGTCGGCTTGACTGAAGTGCTGGATGTCGGTGTCGGTGATGACCCTGATTACTCCAATGCCGATATATGTCAGTGTATGCCTCCAATACCAGTATCTGGCGGTATATGCGTTCTACAAAATATTGTTGCCATCAATGACAACATATGAATCCAATGAGTGTCAATTGCCAATAGTTATTATATTTGTTTCATTGTTATTTTCTTGTTTCCCTGAGCCATCTTTTGCAGTTTATTTTGAAAGAGAATCTAAATCGTAAAAATACAAAAAAATAAATAAGTTAAGCCATTGGAAATTGTTTCAACAAGCAAGACCCTTTAACAAGTACGATTGCATCGACCATTAAGCTGCCCATCACCGTAACTTTGGCCATTGGGGCCCAGAGGTTTGGAAATGGCTTGAATAATCTGGCTGAAGTAACAACAACTCTGCTTGTTGTTAGGATGTGCAAGATGCTTGACGCTAGGAAAGTGCACTTAGAAGGTGATTCTTTAATTATCATCCTTGCTTTAATGAAGAAAGGCATAGATGCATGGCACTTACAAGGCTGGATCCATAATATCCTGGAAGAGTTGGAAAATTTTGAGGAGGTCCAATTAAGCCACATTAAACGTGCTGGCAATGCTGAAGTAGACATTTTATCTAAGTGGGCTCTCACCTTTACTGAAGTGGGTGACTTCAGGTGGGAGGATTTTTGTATTAATGACATCGTAAATGAAGTGTACGATGTCAAAAGGCAGTGAGAGGATGGTGGCGCTTGAGTATAGCGAGGAGCCTTGTTATTTATGCCTTTATTGTTTGCATGAGTAGTCATTTATTTCAATTTCATCTTCTTCAAAGTGTTGGTATGAAGGCATTTCCTACAGAAACAAATTTTTGTGAAGAAATCGATCTCCAATTTGCTCAGTAAGGTTGCGGTTCTGAATCTCTCATGGAGGCCAATTTCTCTCTGAGAAGTAAGCGACTATTTTTTGTTTTTTTTGGCAAAATTAACATTGGTCATCTTTAGAAGTTGTTTAAATTTCATGATGAATTTCTTGCGCAGAGTGTAACCTATGTGGTTTGGGGGGGGGGGGGGGCGCTTTTAGCTAGGTCAAATTCCATTTTAAAACCAGAATGCACATTTATGCCCTTATCATGGCTTGGGGGATGGAATTGGGGAAAGACACGACAATGGTGAAGAAATTTATGCAGACAATTATTCATGAGGATTACCTGATAGATTTGGATTCCTTCTTGGAATGGGCAGAACCGGGAGTGGGTTTTGATGCCCACGAAGGTGTAGAGGATGGAGTGCAGGGTGGCAATGCAGGTTTATTCCCATTCCTCAGGTGGGTGAAAGGTATGTGCAGATATCACTACTCTCAAGAGGCCAGAAGGGGCTGGGACGCCCTCAAATTGTATGTGGAAATCAAAGACCTGGAAGGTGTCATAGCGTAGGAAAAGGTCAAAGCAGAGCAGGAGCTGAGATGAATACTATGGCCAAGGCTGGTACGATCATTGGAGAGAAATGGAACCATGGTGGCGAGAGGCAACTGCTGGAGGAAATTCCAGTGAGTTGCCTTTTTTTGCTTTTACAGGCAATGTGCTTTATTTTGTATGGTGGCTTTTCAGTCCAGGTTTAGTATCTTTGGATGTTTCTAGGTGGACGGGTATGTTATTATGAGGATCCGATAACTACTGAGAGGGGGGGTGAATTAGTAGTTAAACAAATCTGAAATACTTTAAAAACACTTCAAAAATCAGTACCTGTAACTACTTAAACAGTCCTTTAAACTGATTTATCAAACCATTCACTTAAGTGTTCATCAACATGCAAATAAAGTAATGATATCAAATCCACACATCAACAATGCATCACCACATGAACACATAGATTTTTCACATGGAAACCAAAATGGGAAAAAGAACAATGGGAATTAGCACCCACAAAATATTTGCACTCTTTCAGAATGCGCCTGGTTAAAGGCCTAGCCCGGTTAGGAGCTTTACAATATGCCCGGTTAAGAGTAGACGATGTTAGGAGTCACCCGATTAAGGGATTTCACCTTAGCGCTATGAGGAGCTCTACCCTAGTAGGATTAACCTTGCTAGAGGATTTTAAACTCAAGTTTATGAGCCACCCGGTGAAGGGATTTACAAATAAGACATATTAGGATCTACCTGGTTAAGGGATTTCAATACTGCTATAACTGTTAGGGAAAAATAGGGCAAATGATCTAATCACAACACTTCCTTGTTTTCTAGTACAGATCCATTTCAACTCAATCTCTTCTACACACATGCATACTCTTCAATTTGGTTTGACACACTCTTCTTCTCAAATCACCAACACAAAATCTCTTCTCAAACTCAACCTAAATACACTTTTCAACTAGGTCGGTTAAAAAACCCTAGTAACATTTAAAATATATTGAATTTACATCAAGTGCGGAAAAAAAGTCTGCCAAAATACATTACAAATCATTACAACAAATTTTAAGACAATTTCTACTATTGAATGATCACCGCTCATCATTGTACATCGATTTGATAAGCAGTCAAACCCTTGTCACTTTTTGCTAAGCACTTTGTTGTTTCCCAAGAAATCTGATCCTTGTATGCGCTTAAACACCATCTTATCATTACACATGGTTTTTGACACATCATCACTAAGTTATAAACATGATAAGATCCACCACCAAACCATAAATCATTACCGGTTAAAGATCTGTTACCGGTATATATATTCTTCTTCACAGATTTTACGGCAGTTAGTCATAACTCACTCAATATACTGAATTTGCTGATGCGGTGTGGAACATAGATGCATGTTCTTGTCTTCAACACTCTTGTAAAACCACAATGCTTAACTCCTCACCAATCATCTATATCGGTGTCTTCATCATCGCACTGTTCCTGCTTACCGGTTTACAACAACTTAGCAATTTTGTTGTCTAACACATTCTTCTATAGGTCAATCTTTACCAGTAGGCCTAGATGACTTAGATGACTCAACAAACATGGTTTCCATCAATGACAACACAAATAAAGTTATCAAACAACTTACAACTATATCATCATCATCTAGCCAACAGTATCTATCAACTTTACCAACTTTACCAACAATAACTTTACCGATTATCTTCTCATCTCATCAACATCTTCATATGCCAATAATCTCCTCATTATTGTCTTCATTAGATATGCCAATAATCTACCCCTTTGGTGTTGATGGCAACACCAAAATCTCATCAAAATCTCATCATGCAAAACTGAAATGCTCACCATACATAACTGTTAGAGTTCTAGTTATGACTGCTTCACTTGATTTTCTCTGCTCTTCTCCTTCTTTGCTTTACTTCTCCCCCTATCATTGTTCTTCTCCCCCTTTTCATTTCTTCTCCCCCTTTGACAGCAATGCTAAAGATACAAAGTGTCAAATTCATCTTCTGTTGCTCTTGCTTCCTTCATCTCAGCTGCTCCCCCTATGGAGTAGCCCACTTCTCATCAATCCACAGTGAAAGATTTTCAATTAGTCCACTGGATTGATTCTTCAACAACATCTTAGTTGACCTTTGGTAGGGGTATAACCCCTAGCTTACCTCTGAGATATTCAAAGGTAGAATTAGGAAATGGCTTAGTGAATATGTCTGTTAACTGCTCCTTACTAGACACATGTTCCATCCTGACTGTCTTTTCCTGCACACTCTCTCTTAGAAAGTGAAACTTCAATTCAATATGCTTTGTTCTAGCATGCAATATTGGGTTCTTTGAAATACTTATTGCACTTGTATTATCATAATATATGATCATCGGTTCTGTCATAGTTTCCTTGAAACCTCCAATACACGTCTCATCCATATTGCTTGAGTACAGTTCATGGATGCAACCACATACTCTAATTCTGCTATAGAATGAGAAATACAAATTTGTTTCTTACTAGTCCAAGATACCAGTCTTCCTCCTAGAAAGAATGCGCCACCGATTGTGCTCTTTCAGTCATCTACATTACCTGCCCAATCAAAATCTGTGAACACCTTCAAAGAGAAGTTGCCTTTGTATGGATACCATAATCCATAATCAATAGTTCCTCTAAGATACCTAAAAAATAATCTTCACTGTAACCATATGAGTATCTTTAGGATTATTATGAAATCTTGCCACTATACCAATTGCACGAGCAATGTTCGGTCTACTATAAACAACATAGTGTAGTTTTCCAATCATAGATCTATACTCAGATTCATTCACTGGATCTGAATCATCTTCCTTTGATAATATGCAACCAGTAACCATAGGGGTTCCAACTGGTTTACAGTCTTCCATTCCAAAAATTTTCAATACCTCCTTCACATACTTGGACTGACTGATAAAGATGCCTCCTTTCATCTGTTGGACCTGCAAACCAATGAAATTTTTTATCTCAACTATTAGAGACATTTAAAATTCCTTTTTCATTTCTTCTGCAAAAGATAAACTCATGTCATCATCTCTACCAAATATGATATCATCAACAAATACTTCTGCAATTACTATCTTGTCTCCTTCAGTATTCAAGTAGATAATGCTATCCTCACCGATTCTCTAAAATCCAATCTTTATCAAAGTGAATGGAGTCTCTCAAACTTTGCCCTCGGAGCTTGCTTTAATCCATATAAAGCTTTATGCAGTTTGCATACCATATCCTTGTCTTCAATCAATGCAAACCCATCTAGTTATTCTATATAAACCTCTTCTTATAGAATCCCATTAAAAAATGTAGACTTCACATCCATTTGGTAAACTTTGAATCCCTTAAATACTGCAAATGCAAGTAACATTCTAACTCCTTCAAGTCTAGAAACCGGTGTAAAGGTTTCTCCATAGTCCTCACCTTCTTATTGTGCATATCCTTTTTAAACTGGTCTAGCCTTGTTCCTTACCACTTCACCATCTTCATTTAGTTTGTTTCTAAATACCCACTTAGTACCAATCACATTTTTATCAGCTAGTCTGGGGACAAGTGACCAAGTGTTTTTCTTCTCTATTTGATCAAGATCTTCCTCCATAGCCTTTATCCATTCATCATCCTTGAGAGCTTCTCTCACTGTCTTAGGTTCAACTGTGAAAATTAGACAAGCACTTTCTTTGGTCTTTCTTCTTGTTTGTACTCCAACATTCTTGTCTCCAATTATCTGATCTGCTGAGTGATTCAACTTTACATATCTAGGTATAACCGGTTCCGGTATGGAAGTTTCTTCTTGTTCTTCATCTTCATCTTCTTTATCTACCAGTTGAGAAGTATCCTTCACACTGTTCTGTTCAACATCATTTTGAACTTCTGGTTCAATAATCACTAGCTTCTGTTCATTAACTGCATCAGACTTGTCGGTATCATCAGATTTATCAGAATACTCATCAACTTTCACATTAACACTTTCCACGATCTTCTTGGTTCTTTTGTTAAAACACTTGAATGCTTTTCTCTTAGTTGAATAACTGTTGGATTTTGCCAAGATCAAGAGGTCAATGAAATGTACAAGATAGAGACATAATATGAGACAAGAATAAACTGTATTCTCATCAATAGAAAAATGATCAACAACTTACATACAATGTAGATGAGCCTGCTTATATAGGCAAGGCTAGGGATATGTATGAGCACATAAATATGACATGTGGCTCAATAAGAAACAAGGGTAGGTAGGAAATAGGTGTGGGTAGGTAGGAGAAATAATATAATATTCCACATGAGGTGGATCACCCACCGAAGGTGGAATTATCACTCCACAATAAGTGGATATGATAGTGTAATAACAAGATCAACACCATAAGAGGTGGAATTTCTCCTACACACACTATCCCAATGTGGCACAAACACCCAAGTGTCTCATATCCAAACTACTATGAAATGCATTATCCTAAGTAAACTTAAGTAAGTGTAATAATATCCATGATGAATAATTATTTACACCAACAATAACCAAGGAAAGTTCCTTCATCACTCTTAGGATCAAACTTACCTATGTACTCATCTCTCTTTATGTAACACCTACTGCCAAAGACTTTGAAATAACTAACATTAGGAGTATGACCATACCATATTTCATAGGGAGTTTTGTCACTACATTTCTTGACCAATACCCTGTTCATTGTGTATACTGCAGTGCTGACTACTTATCTCCAAATTTTTTAAGGTACATCTCCTTGTATAAACATTGTTCTAACTGCTTCAACTATGGTCCAGTTCCTCCTTTCTGCATTCCCATTCTGTTGTGGTGTCCTTGGTGCAGATATTTGTCTCTTGATTATATTCTCATCACAGTATTTCGCAAATTTAGTTGATGTGAATTCTCCACCCCGGCCAGATCTTAGGCACTTAGGTTCTTATTGGTTTATTTCTCCACTAAGGCTTTGAATGCCTAAAACTTGTTGAAAGCATTAGACTTCTCCTTCAAAAAGTAACCCACATCATTCTTGAATGATCATCAGTAAATATCATAAAATATTTGTCACCATAAACTCCTAGTCCTCATAGGACCACATAAATAAGTGTGCACCAAATCTAAAATATTTTAAAAAGTACTTGCTCTTGAAAGAGGAAGTAGTCATCTTACCCAACTGAAACTCTTTACAAATCACATTGTCTAGTTTAACTAGTTGTCGTACACCTCTAACCATATTTGACTTGTTGACCTTAACCAAATTATCAAAATTCACATGACAAAATCTTCTATGCCATAACCAATTGTCCTCAACTTTTGCAGCCAAAGAACTGTTAACATTAGTGTTCAAATGAAATACGTTACCTTTAGTCTATTTACAAGTAGTAATTAGTTCTCCTTTGCTTCCTAAAATCCTGCACACTCCACTCTTAAACTCAAGATGATAACCTTTATCATTAAGTTGACCAACACTCAACAGGTTATGCTTCAATCCTTCAACCCAATACACATCATCAACATTACTTCTTCCATTTAAAGAAAGAGAACCTTTACCTTTTACCATACATGGTGAATTGTTGCCAAATCTCACTACTCCACCATCAAATTCTTCAAGTGATATGAACTTGTTCTTGTCACTAGTCATGTGATGTGAGCAATCACTATCAATGAACCACTCATTACCGTTGTCAATATGAGACGCTAAAGCTTTCTTGTCAAATAGATCTTCCTTAACTGCTTCAAAAACAATTTCCTCATTATCTTCATCCTTAGATTCTTCATCGGTAACGCCTTCATCAACTGCAACATAGCACTATTTCTTACCTTTTCCTTTAAACCTTATCAACTTTTCCTTCTAATCACTGTTAGGACAATTAGTAGCAATATATCCTATCTTGTTACATGAGAAACATTTAAGAGGAAGCTTTCCTTTGTACTTACAAGTGCCTCTAGGAAGTTTCTTTGCCAATAAAGCTTCAAATTCCATCAGGTTGGTTTCATCATCCATTCCTTCATTACCACCGCCATGTGTTGACTTGACCTATAGAAATCCTTTCCTTTTCTTACTAGTGCATTAGATACTGATGCTTTGAAATTAGATTCTACTTTAGGCACACTATTGTCAAAGCTATTCAATTCAAAAGTAGTAAGCTTGCCTATCAAAGAATCAACTGTAACTTTATCTTTGTTGACTGACCTCAATTATTGGATAGCAGATACTCTAATAGAATAAGTAGGCAATAAGGTTCTTAGCATTTTACTCACCACTGTGTCCTCTTTTATGGTTCCACCAATACTTTTTATTCCTCCAACTACTTCTTTTATCCTTTGTCCATACTGGGTGATGTTCTCTCCTTCCATCGTCTTCATGTCATCAAACTTACCTCTAAGACTTTCCTCTTTAGGTTTTTGCACATGCTCATCTCCACCATAAATCAACTTCAATTTTTCCCAAACTTCATAAGTTGTTACAATACCATGGACATCAGTATACTCAAAATCAGAAAGTGTACTTACAATGGTTTCCAATGTTTGAATATTCTCATGTTGTTCCTTAAGTTGATCTGTAGTCAGAGTACCGATAGGAAGTGTGTACTGATTAGCAACATGCTCCCAGAACTATTGCTCCATTCCTTTGATGTAGATCTTCATTATGTCACTCCAAATTCTGTAGTTATCCTTTGTGAACTTAGGACCCTCCTTCTTCATCATTTTGGATCTTTACCTCAAGCGGTTAAGATTTTGCACAAAGATGACCTATAGCTCTGATACTAATTGTTATAATGAGGACCCGATAACTACTGAGAGGGTGGGGGGTGAATTAGGAGTTAAACAAATCTGCAATACTTTAAAAACACTTCAAAAACTAGTACTGGTAACTACTCAAACAGTCCTTTAAACTGATTTATCAAACCATTCACTTAAGTTTTCAACAACATGTAAATAAAGTAATGATATCAAATCCACACATCAACAATACATCACCACATGAACACAAAGATTTTTCACGTGGAAACCCAAATGGGAAAAAACACGCTGGGAATTAGCACCCACAAAATATTTGCACTCTTGCGGAATGTGTTCGGTTAAAGGCCTATCCCGGTTAGGAGCTTTACAATATTCTCGGTTAAGAGAAGACTCTGTTAGGAGTCAGTCGGTTAAGGGATTTCACCTTAGCCCTATGAGGAGCTCTACCCTGTTAGGAATAACCTTGCTAGAGGATTTTAAACTGAAGTTAATGAGCCATCCGATAGGGATTTACAAATAAGACTTGTTAGGATCTACCCGGTTAAGGGATTTCAATACTGCTATAACTATTAGGAAACAATAGGGCAAATAATCCGATCACAACACTTCCTTTCTTGCTAGTACAGATCCATTTCAGCTCAATCTCTACTACACACATGCAAACTCTTCAATCTGGTTCGGCACACTCTTCTTCTCAAATCATCGACACAAAATCTCTTCTCAAACTCGACCAAAATACACTTTTCAACTAGGTCGGTTACAAAACCCTAGCAACATTCAAAATACATTGAATTTATATCAAGCATGACAAAACAGTCTGCCAAAATACATTACAGATCATTACAACAAATTTCAAGACAATTTCTACCATTGAATGATCACCGCTCATCACTACACATCGATTTGATAAGCAATCAAACCCTTGTGACATTATGCTAAGCACTTTGTTGTTTCCCAAGAAATTAGATCCTTATACGCACTTAAACACCATCTTATCATTACACATGGTTTCTGACACGTCATCACTAAGTTATGAACATGATAAGATCCACCACCAAACCATAAATCATTATTGGTATACATTCTTCTTCACAGAGTTTATGACAGTCAATCATAAATCACTCAATATACTGAATTTTCCAATGCGGTGTAGAACATAGATGCATGTTCCTATCTTCAACACTCTTGTAAAACTGTAACGCCTAACTCCTCACCAATTGTCCATACCGGTGTCTTGATCATCGCACTATTCTTGCTTACAGGTTTACAACAACTTAACAGTTTTGTTGTCTAACACATTCTTCTACTGGTCAAGCTTTACTGGTAGGCCTAGATGACTTAGATGACTCAAAGGACATGGTTTCCATCAATGACAACACAAATAAAGTCATCAAACAACTTACAACTATATCATCATCATCGAGCCAACAGTCTCTATCAACTTTACCAACTTTACCGGCAATAACTTTACCGGTTATCTTCTCATCTCATCAACATCTCCATATGCCAATAATCTCCTCATTATTATCTTCATCAGACATGCCAACAATATGCCAATAGGGTAGTGGGCTGGTTAAATCCGTTTTGGTGGGTTTGTTTTTTGATTACGATACTGGCTTTTTTGGAGTTCAAGATTGTTTAAACTTTACTATGTGGACCTTTTTTTGAATTTCAATAAAATATAAATTATTACTGAGCAAAAAAAATAAAAAATCATAATCACTTTCAAATTATAAAAGATTAAAATTACGTAAATATATTTAATTTTCATTTTTCAATGTTATTTAAATTATATTAAAACAACCTATATTAACAATATACATTAACATTATTATTTACTTAATAATAATAATAAACTTCATTTCATTTAAATTTCCATTCCACATAACTATATATATATATATATATATATATATATATATATAATTACACAAATAAATTATTTTATATAAAAATTTACATATCAAACCAACCAAACTATACAAAACAATAAATATTTTAGTAAACTTATATCCATTTTTTGTTCTCACCGAAACATAATAGGGAGGTTTACCGAGTAAATCCACAATAAATTATTTACTCTAAGTAATATAAATTTTCAAAATTTCAAGAAAACATAAAACAAACCAAATTATTAACAACCCAAACAATACTAAACATATAGGGATGTAAAATGACAATATTCTCATATGGATTCTTTCTGGAAAACACAAAAACCCTGAATGTCAAATATGCACAACCCAAACATTTACAAAATACACACATATGTATAAATGTATTTGACAGAGGACTCAATCATCAAAATAATTAAAAAAATATTAATAGAAGACACAGAAAACCCTAGAACTAAATTGCGAACCTCCAAAACTATACAATTTATTAAATATTAACAACCCAAGACTCGTTGCAATATATACCTATATATAAAAAAAACTGTACACTTTAATAAAAACCAAACAAAACATTATAATATGCAAAAATTTAACCCATATACCAAATTTAATTGGCTGGGCACTAAACTCACTGGCTGAGCGAGGAGGAAGTGTTTAGTGGGCTAGCAAAGAGAGAGAGAGAGAGAGAGAGAGAGAGAGAGAGAGAGCTCCTATAAATATCACGATACATGCTGCATAGAATTCTTACCTATCCTTAAGCATGCAAACACTACATTTTCCTAAACATAGAGAAACAATTCATCTTTCATTCATCTTTCAACATACTAAAGCTATTAAGAATAATCATATCACAACAAAGATCATCTTTTATATGCATGGCATCATTAATAAGTAGGAGTAAATTCATTTTCATGCAGTTCTATAAGTATGATCATCCATATATCTAATACTATCTTTTGTCTCCAAGAAAACACTAGAAATCACAGGGACAATGTAGAGCCACATAGAATCAAATCAATAGTTACTTTCATTAAGGGCATACACAAGAGACAGATAGATAATGCCAGTAAAGAACAATAATCCAAAAGATTGGCGGAGCTATGGTTTCGCAAAGAGGGTTGTCAGAGGCAAATTTGGAATTACAGAGGATGAAGGATCGAAGACTATCACAATAGGGAGTGGTAGCCTTTGTTTAGGGCATGGAAGGGACATGAAAATCGAAGGTTTCATGTAATGAGAAATAGCGATTGGGATAGAAACAAATGGGGTTTTGCATCAATCCATTCAGGACCATGAGTTGACTTTAGAACGATTGAGAAGAAGTTTTGGAGGCCAAATCCAACAAACCCGGAGTAGCAGGCTAATAAGGTATGTAAAAGTTTGGAACATGCGATTGCGGTTTCCATCCTTGTTGATAATCATGAATGGAAGGTTTCAGTGCAAATTTTAAAAAGTAGAGATTTTTTCATGAAGTGGAATGGACATTGGCCTGCTTTTTCTAGAGTTAGGTTGTGGGTAGAAGCTATCTGGGGGGAAGCCTATGTTTTGAAAACTCTTCCAAATGGGTTTTATTTAGTCATGAGCCCTAGTGAGAAGGATAAGGAATGGATTTTAAATAGTGGATCATTTATTATGGGAGGGAAGGGGGTTTTTTAATTAAGGATTGGAGACCGAATTTTGACCCTAAGAAGGAGGAGATTGACATAGTTCCGTTATGGATACATTTGTATAATCTCCCTTATGAATAATGGGATATAGAAACCCTAAAGTTAATTGGTCACAAGTTGGGGGGGTTTCTAAAAGTAGATGAATCTCTGGAGGTCAATGAGTTTAGTATGTATTCTAGGATTTGCATCCAATGGCAAGTTGTCCATCCACTCCCACAATTTATAGAGTTGAAGTCGGGTGAGGGAGTGTGGCGGCAACCTATCGAAGTTGAAAACCTGATAGATGTCAATGCTCTCTACAAGAAGAAAGGGCACTCAGATGTAGAGTGTTAGAATATGACAATGGGGAAGAACCTTTGTCAGAACAAGCTATAGGATTTGCTAGTAAAACTGTCGGAATCAAATGATAAAGTGGTAGAAGGTGGAACAAGTATTCCGTTGGAGGAAAGAAGTACTCATGATAAGGAAATAAGCTCTATGGTGATGGAGAAAGATAATGGTGATAATATTAATATATCAAGTTTAAATATGGAAGGGAAAGAATCTCATTTGGAAGAGGATAATAGATCTATCAGGTTTAATGACCCTCAGGTTTTAGGAGATAAGAGTCAGAATGCAAAGGGAAGATCGGATTTGATTGGTAATCTAGAGGTTGTCGAAACCATGTTGGGCTTAGACAACTCAAAGGCATAACAAAAATATTCAGAGGAGCTTCCAAAAGTTATTAGTTAACCTCATGAAGAGAAAGATAGGGATAAGATGCCTCATATTGAAGAAACCCATTTTGAGGAGGACTTAGGGGATTCTCCTCAAAGTAATGTTCTTAACAAGGTTTATCAGAATCGATGTCTAAATCCTAATGAACTGATAGGGGATGATGCAAACACATACACTTTCAAAATAGATTTGGAGGAGGGAGAAGGTAACGATGATAAGGGGTTGGACGAGTCAGACAATGGAATATTTAAAGATATTCAAATATCTCCTATTAGGACCCTTAACTTCATGGATGAATATAGTCGGGATATGGATTCGCCAGAAAAAGAAGGTTTGGGTATCTAAGAGTCAGAGGATGAGATTAATAATATTGATAACCTTGGCTTGTAGGAGGAAGTGGGCTTACTAGAAAATAGATCTTTAAATCAGACAATCTGTAAACAAATTAAACCAAAAATAGGGGAGAAGACATCCAGAGGTGCAAAATCTAATAGGGAGAGGCTTGAGATGGCAGGCACAGCAAAAGGACAAACCAAATTTAGAACGGGAAGAGCTTATGACTCTTCCCAAAGGAAATGAGGTGCCTTTCATGGAATGTCAGGGGCTGCAATACCCCTGACAAAAGATGACTAATCAAGAGAGGCCTTGATCATGTATGACCAGACATAGTGTTGCTTCAAGAAACCAAATTAAAAGGTGATGATATTAAATCTTTTCAAATGAGTTTAAAAAAATGGAGAGGTGTATTCTCTGAGGCTAGTGGAGCCTCTACAGGATTGGGGATTCTATGGAATGAAGATACTATAATTATTGATCTAGTAAGATTGGAAAAACATTGGCAATGGGTAAGATTCTTTTCAAAAGCATTGCAAAGCAATTTTGAGTTGTTTAATGTTTATGGGCCTACTACTACTATTGATAAAAGGAGGACTTGGGAGAAATTGGGGGGTATAATTGTAACTTTGGGGGATCACATTTGTGTGCTAGGGGGGACTATAATGCCACTTTGTCCCCTCTAGAAAAGAAAGGTGGATCTCTTCATTTTAGTTAGGTACAACAGGATTTCATTGATTTCATTATGGAGAGCAGACTGGCGGAAGTTAAGCTCAAGGTAGGGGAATTCACCTAGACTAATAGGAGAGTTGGTTTCTCTAATATTGTAGAAAAATTGGATTGCTTCTTCCTTGCTAGTGATTGGATGTCAAAGTCATGGGTGACTGAAGCCTCTATACTACCTTTACATGGTTCTAATCATTATTCAATAAGTCTTCTTATTCAAGAGGATTTGCTCATTTAAATTTGAGATGATGTGGTTCATGGTTGAAGGGTTTAGAGATTTGATTGAGGATTTATGGCACAACTCTCCAGTTTGGTATGGTAATAATGCATTCAATTTTTACAAGCAACTCCAATTTTTAAAAGAATCCCTAAAGAAATGGAACATAGAAAAATTCAAAAATATTTTTGCTGAGAAACTTGCCATTGAAAAAGACCCGGAAATCCTTTATAACTGAGTAATTCAGGATGGTGTGTCAGGATTGGATTTTATGGAGGAGAAAAGACTTAATCAGGATTATATGGAGGTGCTTGTGAGGGAAAAGATTTTTTGGAGGTAGAAGTCTCGAGAAAATTGGCTTAAAGATGGGGATAGAAATACCAAGTTTTTCCATAGCTTAGTGAAGGTACGGAGATAGAGAAATAAGATCTTTTCCATAAATAATTTTGAAGGTGTTTTTATCTCCAATCAAAAGGATATTCAGGTGGCGGCAGTGGGCTTCTTCCAACAATTGCTTATAGAGGAGGATCCCCAATGGTTGGTGGATGACAAATTTTTAAGGATCATTCCTAAGTGCATCTCAGAGATTCAAAATTATTTTTTGATGGAAAAGGTATCTATGGAAGAAGTGAAGATGGCTCTTTTTGATCTGGGTGGTGATAAGGGTCCGGGTCAGGATGGTTACCCAATGGTCTTCTTTCAAAATTTTTGGGATCTATTTGCCATGGACCTATGGAAAATTATGGAAGAATCTAGAGTTGGGGGTTTTATTTTGAAGGACTTCAATAACACTTTCATTTCCCTTGTCCCAAAAAAGACATCAGTTGAATCTTTTGATGATCTGCTCCCAATTTCTTTGTGTAATACTATATATAAAGTTATTTCAAAGGTGTTTGCGAACATATTGAAAAAGGTGTTAAAATTTATTATCTCGGAGGAGCAAAGTGGCTTTGCTCCAAACAGGTCCATAGTGGAAGGAATTATTGTTGTGCATGAAGCTATACATTCAATTTGTGTTTCTAGAATGGTGAAAATGTTAGATAAATTGGATATTCAAAAGGCTTATGACAAGGTACGGTGGAACTTCTTGTTTGCAATTCTGATTAAGTTTGGGTTTTGTGAAGAATGGATTACCTGGGTGAAGAGTTGTGTGTGTTCTCCACATTTCTCTGTTTTGGTTAATGGTAGCCCTCAAGGCTTCTTTGAAGCCTCTAAAGGTTTAAGGCAAGGTGATCCCCTCTCGTCTTTTCTTTTCATCATTATGGCGGAAGCTTTAAGTCGGTTGATTACAAAGAAAAGGGATGATGGAGTGTGGAAGGGAGTTAGAGTTGCACAAGGTGTAAGGCTTGTAACTCATTTACAATTTGCTGACAACACATTGCTCTTTGGGGAAGCATCCCTGAGAGAAGCATGGATCGTGAGAAGTAAATTGGACAATTATACATTGTGGTCGGGGCAAAAGATTAATTGGAGGAAATCTGAAATATACAAGTCTTTAATACCCCTCTGGGGAAACAGAGGGAGATATCTCATATTTTGGGGATGCAAGTGGGAAGTCTCCTAGAAAAATACTTGGGAATTCCTCTTTTTAGTGGAGCCAACAGTTCTGCAATGTGGAAGAATCTTGTTGATTGCTGCATTCAAAGAATGGATGGTTGCAAAAGTAAATGGTTGACATCGGTGGGTTGGATATTGATGCTCAAATCTGTTATTTCTATTATCCCTCTTTTCTCCATGATGTTCTTGTGAATCCCTCAAAAGGTGGTGAGGGTGATTGAGCAGAAAATAAGGAATTTTTTTTGGAATGGTTCTTAGGAGAAGGACAAAATACCACTGTTGGTCTGGGAGAAAATTTGCAAATCCAAACAACAAGATGGGGTGGGTCTAAGGAATTGGTAGATAATGAATCAGGCTATGGGGGTGAAGTTGGTTTGGGCTATTTACAAAAATCCACATCAATTATGGGTTCAAATATTGAGGGCGAAGTATTTAGATCATTCGGATGATTGGAGAATATTCACGATTGCTAATTCCCCGTCTGGGTCAGCAATATGGAACTTCATTATCCCTTGTAGGAAAGTTATAACAGATCATGTATCCTGGAAGATTGAAGATGGTAGGAGTGCTCATTTCTGGTTAGATTCATGGGATGACAGGAAGGCTATTAGTAGTAATGGAGATGTGTTGGAGCCAAAAGATTGTTAGAAGAAGCTTGGGGAATCAAGGTTAGGGATTACATGGAGCCCAAAAGAGTAGATGGGAGGATTGAATGGGGATGGAAATCAATGAGAGATGTTTTGTAGAATCCAATTCATATCAGAATAATGGAGGAGATCTTCAAGAATAGGAAAATTTTCATTTCTGACAGTAAGGATGAAGTCAAGTGGTGTAGAGTGAAACATGCTAATTACTTGGTCAAGATTGGTTACCAATTGTTGGATAGCAGAGTGGAGAAGGAAGAATGGCCTACAAGCTTATGCTGGGGGAAATAATGTCTCCCTAAAGTAGGTGCATTTGCATGGCTGGCAATAAGAGGTAGAATTCTAGCAAGGGAAAGAAGGAAGCGATTAGGCATGGTAGGGCCATCGAAATGCATAATGTGTGGTAAGGACGAGGAAAGTGTGGATCACATGCTTCTTAACAGTGATTTTGCTTTGGCATGTTGGAGGATGGTGCAAGGAAAGTTGGGATGGCAAGGTCCTTTTCCAAGGATGTTAAAGGATGCTTTTCTGAGCTGGCCACGTAGGTATAGAAAGTCTGTATTCTCCAGTGTTTGGAAAATCAACCCAGTAGTGATTGTGTGGGAAATTTGGAAAGAGCATAACAAAAGAATCTTTCAAGACAAAAGTGAATCATTAGATAGGATTTTGGATAGAATTGATACCTCTATTGAAGTAGTGGGGGTGACAACATCAAGATTCTCTGCAAAGGATGTTGTAATTTTATACGAGGGTTCTCACATATAGGGGTGATAGCCAAGGATAAAGTTCAGGCCCGTTCATGGGCCTAGACAGGGTGATCTGTCTCTAGGGCTTGTCAAATCACATTTCAATTATTAATGGACTCCACCAACAGAAAGATGGATCGAGGCTAATTTTGATGGTGTGTTAAAAGGGAATTTGAGCGACTCTAGTGCAGAAGTGGTGTTTCGAGATTGGAAGGGCAATACAATTGCATGGGGTGCTAAACGTTTGGAGAAGGGTATGAACAATGAGGTTGAGGCACAAGTAGCATACATGGTGGTTGATTGGGGACTAAAATTAGGATTCAAAATATTACATCTGGAAGGTGATTCTTTGATCATTGTAAACACAATAATTGAAGGGGATATACAGGCTTGGCTATTAAATAAATATGTCCAAAAAATTAAAAACGACTGAAATTGTTTCAATGACTTCAAAGTCACTCATGTACACAGAGTAACAAATAATGTGGCTGATGTGTTGTCCAAATGGGCCACATCATTTGGAGAAGCACAATAGTATCATTTGGAAGATCTTCACAACTTGTTTATTGATGATGTGGAAGATGATAACATTCCTATGGCAAACCCGAGAATGTTGGAAAGTTGAAATTTTGGAAAGTAGACAAGTTAATTGGCACATTTCAGAGGTGGAGTTAATGTCGAGTCAGATGGATAGAGTGAAGAATAAATATCTGACAGTGCATTGATGAAACATGATTACGACGGTGGAGTAGGATGTTAATATTGGGTTTTGATATGAAATGTATTGATCGTTTTATTGATATATGATGGCTTTGCATTTCATTTTAACTAGCTCAGTGGCTCTGCATTTCATTTTAACTATCTCAGTTATATCTAAGAGTGAATTGCAGAGAGAAGAGACTAAATTTATAGAGGTGACAACATTGTAGAAGTGGGAAGATGGAAGATAGCTTCACCTTTAAGACAGAGAAGAAATTAGTGCTTTTTGGGGGGAAAGGTGTCTAATAGGAGATTGCAAGGCCTATTTCATTACAAGGGTGATAGATTAAGGGATGTGGTAAAACTTATGTTAGGGGAGGACATTGCGCACATAAACCATAGATACAGGACAAATATGGAAATTTACTCTCTAATTGTTGCCTTGGGATTAGAATTTGAGGATATGGTAGATAAGGTGAAGCGGGTGTTGCATGAGCTAATAGCGGATGAATATTTGAGAGGTATGGATTCAATCTTTGAATGAGAAGTTCTAGGAGAGGGAATTGAAATTTTGGGAGGGATAGAAGAACCTGTGAATATTCTTCCCTTTGTTCTTTGGCAAGAGGACGAGTTGAAGGAAAGGTACAGAGCTATGGCATGACGTGGTTGAGAGGCATTTAAGATAATTTCTGAATTAATGAGAATTGAGGAGGCTCTTAGAGTGGTGCATGAAGTGACACGAGTGGAGATGGGCCATGAGAAAAGACCGAGAGCGCACACAGAGGAAGCTGTGAAAATCCTGGCTAGGTTCAAAGATGAACCTGAGAACCCTTAGTTGCTTAGTTTATTATAGTTGATGTTTGCATAGTTATTTTAATGACAGTGATACAATTTTAATATGTGGTATAGTGATAATGGTTGGATTGTATGTATATGCTCTATACTGTTTCTTCGAACTTTTCCATTTTGGAGTGACTGTAGAGGGTTTTAGGGTTATTATCAGAGCTAGAAAATGTGGGTGGTATGTTGTGCAATCAATATTGGGTTTTTTGGAAGCATGTACTCTTTATTTATAAATATTAATAATAAAATATAATATTACCAACCAAAAAAAACAATAATCCAAAATCGATAGCACCAACAAACACAGTTAAATAAATTCTAGGGTCTTCATGACTTTTTCCAAATTATGCACCCAGGAAAGCAAACATATAGACCAAAAGAATTATAACTAACTTGCCACAACAACACAACATCTAAAACTATGGGTAGTAACATTAACTAGAGATTCTAATGTAGAAACTTGGGCTCTAATACCAAATGTACACGCACATCGGTGAAGGGAAATCATGACATCCTATGTCTCTCTTGAGAGAGTGTTAAGACATCCCCTTGCACCACGATCAAGAACACATATATATTACATTAATTAATAACTCAATACACTTCAACTATCATAATCAATCACACCTCATGATCTAACTAAATTCATTAGTACATGGGTTAGTAACCATAACATAATATGCATCACCTAACATAACTTATTTATAATAAAACGTAATCATAATCCATATGAGAATTATCATGACATATCAATATAAAGAACGAGACATAACGTAAGGGATATGAAGAGCCTAAACAAACCCAACACATTCAATCACAAAGGACGGATCAGGGAGGGGCATTACAGTGTATATACATATATGTACATATGTATTTATTTGAATTTATTAATTTTTTTATATTTTTTGGTCGATAATAATAATATTTTATTACTATAAAAGAGACTTTACAAAAAGTTACAATATCCAACATAATTGACTGGTATTATTTCAATAAACAACTTGTCTACCCATATTGCCATCCTTCCATAAAGACATAAACCCCCTGCCATTTATTCATATTTTCATCCATCAGTAGTTACATATTCATAATATATTTCTATTGTACCATTAAACTCAGGAACCCTAAATGCCTATACTCTTCATACTGTTCCAAATTGTTTTACAAAAATGGACAAAAAACTTCAACTTGCAAAAAAACAACTATGAAACATCATTCTCAAGCTCCCCCTGTCAATTCGTTCACCCAATAGTCTTCTAGTGAAAATTCATAGCCCGTCTACAACATCATCTCCTTAGCCTTTGACCCTTTCACTCTCGATACTTTCTTCATAGACTTTTTCTTGTTAGCCTTCTCCAATTATTTCACTCTTAAAAACTGTACCAACAAATTCCACTCGACCGCCACCTCAACCTGCCTCATGCCTCTGTTCTCCCCAATTTGCCACTTGATGAAAGGCATGAACAAGTGAACTTCATACTTCTCCATTTCTTCTCCTCATCTCTGTTGTCAAAACTGATACCTGGTATAGCCCTTGAAAGCACAAATTGAAGGCCATAAAATCAATCATCACCAACACAGGCCTTCATTACCCACTTAATTTCCTCCTTTCGACCTATCTCGAGTCCCCATGCCACAACCATAGTGACAATATCAACATTTTTTCTATACCTATGCTTCGTTTGCATGGAAGCCTTCCCCAAAAGCATTTGCAAGACCTACACAAAAGGGCTTGTCCTCATACTTAAATATTGTCCTAAGTCTTTTTTCAGAATTCTTCCCTAAAAATGCCAATTGTTGCTTTGATGAATATAGAGTGAAAGGCACTTGCATACCACACTCCCTTATGCCATCTGTCTCTCACAGTGTCTTCACACACATTCATGTCCAGGTTACACTCGCTCCCTTTAATTCGTAACACATCACCACTCAACCTTGCCTTGCATTGATTGCATCATCAAACGATGACATACAGTCAATCTCATGGATTGAGAGCAAGATCTCAAAAATACTCAATAACACATTCCCCTATCTCATCATCATATGATGTCGCCCATTTGGAAAGAATATCTACCACCTCATTTCCTAATCGTACAACATGCATAATTTGGAAGTCCTCAAGGTAGAAACAATTTTCTTGGCAATAAATATATATTTATTTAAATTCCATCTGTTAGTTTATAGGTTTGTCTTTTCTAAAGATTAACAATTTGACTCAGTTCAGCCCAGGTATAAAGACAAACTAGCATTAATAGTTGGAAAAATTATAGTGAAACTAGTGATTTTCCTCTGAATTTTGGAAAGGTACAACTCCCTTTGTATGATATAATTTGGGTTTTTATAGGGCATTCTTTTAACTAGAAAGTAGAAATGGAAAACTAACACCTATGCATAGCCATGGCACAAATGTGACTAGAAATGAGAATGAAAGGGAACAAATATGGATGACACACAATCCACACAATCAATCCCAATGAGTGATAACATATGAGAGAGTAAATAATGATTCTTTTCAAATAATATGGACACATTTATGACACACAATTCATTTTAATGGACATTTTAATAGTTTTTCATAATAGAGGAAACATCAAGGAAAAGATTGCAAAGACATAAGAAAATTATAATAAAAGGAAATATAGATGAACACATAGTTTCATAAACATTTCCTTTCTTTCATTGATGTAAAATCAAAACACACAATCTCTCTTTCTCTATTATAAATGATCATGCTTGAAAAAAGAGAATACATTGCTCGACCCTCTTCTAGAACTGAAAACTAAAACCTTTCTCCTGGCTGATTCTCACTCTTGCATCAAAGTGGAATGGGGTTCCGAGAAAAGTCCTTTTCATAATATGATAATTACATATTTAAAGACTTTTCAATGACCCTTTTCAGTTTCTTTAACTGCTTATTTCTTTTAAAAGACTTCAAAAATAAAATAGCCCTTTCACTTTCACATGAAATTGTTGCTTTAAAAATGATTTAAAACATTTCAAAATGTTTTTAATTATTGCACACAAACTATAGAGAAAATTTAATTTCTCCTATTGCTATATTACAGTGATTTTGCTGCGGGTTAACTGGGTGTCCTGGGGCCACAAAAATTTGTGAGCAAATATGATAATTAAAATAAAACATGGGTTTATTATCCATTTTTGAGGAGCTCACAAAATTAAAATACTTCCTTTGTAAACTAGCCCTACCAGCCATATCGCTCCACAAAGAAAATATTAAAATAACATATCATATGAGCTTGTACAACTGCCAAATAAAAAATGGAGGCATTTGAGGCCAAAAAAATCAAGTGGGTTGCCTTTGGATTTATGTAATTCACGATTTTTTTAAGATGCATTTTCTGACCTTGGAACCATTGAAGTCAGCAAATCGAAATTTTTTGGAACTTTGGAACACTGGAACCATTGAAGTTGGCAAATTGATTTTTTTTGGAACTCTGGAACACTAGAACCATTGAAGTTGGTAAATCGATTTTTTTTGGAACTCTGAAACACTGAAACCATTGAAGTCGGCAAATCGAATTTTTTTGAAACTCTAGAACAATGGAACCATTGAAGTCGACAAATCATAAATTTTTGGAACTATAGAACTCGAAAACTTAACAAATGACAACTTTGAGCTTAATACTTAGCAAAAATTATAGGAAGGATTTTGCAAATAAAGGACATAATGTCGATAAGGCCTAGACTCAAAAGAGACGACACAAATTTTCAATTTTTGGGGTAACAACAAGCTTTTAATGGGGGGCAACGACAGGGAAGGATGCATAAAACCTCAGAAAATATAGTTTAGATCAGTTCTTATCCATTGGTATATAAAGTCAGGAAGAATAGAAGGTAGATAGGGCATTACTTTGCAAAAGAGTTGAGGGGAGACTAGGCACAAAACAAACGAGCCAAAAAGAGACTAGGCAAAAAGGAAACTAAACTAACCACACACCAAAACCACCTAAATATATACATGGCCATAAGACCTTACCTCAAAAGGATGCCCAAATCTTTTTAGATGAATCCATCAATAGTGATGTAGGAGCATCCCCAGTCGATGAGCAATCTTGCATCAACCAAAAATATTTCCTTTCAGTTTTGTTCTTGTTTAGTTCATTGTGCAGTTTTCTGTGCTCTTACCAGTTAGTACCAGTAGTTACTTGATTTCCATTACAGATATTATTTTCAATTTCCAAGATGGTTCAAGTGCTTAATTCTAGATTTTCCATTCATTTGGATTCTTTTCCAGTCAGTTATCGCTCCTGGTTCACTGTTTCTGGGTTCTGGGATAGTTCTTGTACTTATCGGTTAACTTTCCTTCATTACTAGAGTTGTTCTTGGTGTGTGGATCTATTTTGGGTCTTGTCCAATGTTCTTTGGTGTGTAGTCGACCTTCCTACTGAACCACACTTCTTGGTTGTTATTTTTCGGAAGGATTTCTTTAATTCTTACGACCGACCTAGTTACACGTTTCATTTTCCTGCATTGGTAAATGTAATATTTTGTGGCCGAACCGGATATGTTCCGGTGGGTATAAATATGTTATTATGTAATCATTTGTAGGGGTAGAGAAAGTGGAATTGAGAATAAGGATTGAGATTCTCATTTAGTGATTTGGTTGATTCTTAAAGTCTCGGTTGGATTGTATCTTGCTTGAAGCCTGCATGTAACTAGTTAACTACCAAATGTTCTATGATGATTGTATGATGATAATCGGTTGCAATAATATAATATGTTTCTACAATCTTACTATATTTTCTCGTTGCTTTTGTTGTGTTACTCTTGCTTCATAAGCCGGTTGATTCTCTTTGAGGGTTTTACCAGTTATGGTTGCATCAAGTGGTATCAAAGCTGGTTATGAATTGGCTAGTGGAAGAGTTGTTTGTGAACATTGAGGCACTCCTTAGGGTGGATAGATCGTTGATTGAGGCAGGCTGTGTGTGTGTTCAATAGATCATTCAGGGGAGACAATTGAAACTGGTAGTCAGATCGCCAAGTTGAGGCGGTTCACCAAAGTGGAAGAGGAGATGCTGCCTACAAGGACAAACCTTCAGAGGGTAGAGCGGATGATGAAAGACTTCAAGAATGAAGTGAGGAACGAACTCTGAAATGTTTTGGCTAGTTTGCAGAGAAACCCCTTAATTTGAGGAAGGATATGAAATGGTGAAGAGCTTGAAGAAGAGGTTGAAGGACTGGAAGATAAAAGAGAGGAAAGATTCCTGAGAGCAGTGGTGCAAGTGAGTAAAGTTCATAAATTTGAAGTTTCCAACTTTTCCGTAACATTGAACCCGAAGGATCTGATCGATTGGATCGAAGAGTTGGAAGATTACTTCAAATTTGAGGATAGCAAGGACCCATAGAGAGTTCGGTTGGCACATACTAAGTTGAAAGGGCATGCTGCCTTATGGTGGAAAGAATTGCAGAAAGATAGAGTGGATAATGGTGAAATGCAAATCACCTAGTGTAGATAGATGGTTGCAAGATTGAAGGCCAAGTTCATACTAGGAGACTATGAGTTGGAATTGTTTAAGAAGTTGCAGAACCTAAAATAGAGAAACATGACTATGAAGGAATATATTGAGGAATTCTACAAGGTGATAATTAGATTTGGACATAGCGAGATGGACAAAGAAAAGGTGGAAAGGTACATAAATGGACTTGCATTTAACATACAGGATGAGATGAGTATGTTGAGGGTTTCCACAGTTGAAGAAGCTTACTAGTATGCTTTGAAGGCTAAGGAGAAGATGAGAAGAAGACAACCAAATAACCCTAGAGGGAAGGAGAAATTCAAGGGGCAGATGAGTACATAGAAGCATAATGTTGAGGAAGAATCAAAACCTAAGTGGAGTAAAGAAATGGAACAAAAAACATAGAGGAAAGGCAGTAGCAGTACCAATAGAGAATTCCCTGACAAATGTTTCAAGTGTGGAGAAACCATACATGGATTTTATGAAAGTAAGCGGGGAATGGCAAGAAGTTGTGGCAAATGAGGAATTGGAAGGTGAAGGTACTGGATCTGACTATGCACTGGAGCAAGGACAATCTCTTATGTTTAGAAGAAAGGATACCGGATCTACTCAGAGGAAGAGTCTTTTCCGGACTGTGTGCAAATCAGGTGGTAAGTATTGCAAGGTTATTGTGGATACTAGGAGTACTGACAATTAGGTATCTGAGGAGATGGTTGTGAAACTTGGATTGAAGAGGCTTGAGCATCCTTGTCCTTATGAGATAAGTTGGTTGCAAGATGATCAAAAGATAAAAGTAAAGGAGCAGTGTTTGGTGAATTTTAATATCAAGC
This sequence comes from Cryptomeria japonica, assembly GCF_030272615.1. NCBI lineage: Eukaryota > Viridiplantae > Streptophyta > Pinopsida > Cupressales > Cupressaceae > Cryptomeria > Cryptomeria japonica. The sequence continues at coordinate 312,911,050 of NC_081414.1, forward strand.
CTTTCAAGGATGAGGTTTTGTGTGATGTGGTATCTATGAGTGCTTGTCATGTCTTATTGGGAAGACCTTGGCAGTTTGATAGAGGAGCTATTTATGACTATAGAAGAACCCTAGTCACTATTGAGAAGGATGGGTAGAAGTTCACATTGATTTATTTGAAGGAGAAAGAGAAGGAGGTGAAGAATCTGAGTTTTGAGAAAAGTTGCATTACTGAGAAACTGGTGTTAGAGGTTATATTGGAAGGTTTGTAGAAAGATCTGATAGAACTGGTTGCAGAGGTTATACCAAAGGGTGACTTTAGTTTGCAGAAGGACCTGACAAATAAACCTGATGGACAGATGAAACCGGATGACAAAAAACTTATGGAGAAAAACCGCATGAAGTCTTGTGGCAGAAACAAATTAGAGTTGTGGAAGAAAGAAGGCAGTAAACATAGACAATGTACATATCTGAATTAGAGGAAGAGAAACAAAGAGAGTCAGGGGCTAGAGAAGCCGGTTGAGGCACTGAAGGAGCTAAAGCAGAGGTTGGCAGATAAAGAAGATGTTTGGATCAGAAATGAGCATGGGGTCTTTATTCTGAATCCTTTTAGATGTTCATGAGTTACCTCTCATGGAACATATTCTTTCTACCTAGGGTGTCTGATGTAGGAGCATCCCCGGTCGATGAGCAATCTTGCATCACCAAAAATATTTCCTTTCAGTTTTGTTCTTGTTTAGTTCATTGCATAGTTTTTTGTGTTCTTACCGGTTGGTACCGGTGGTTGCTTGCTTTTCATTACAGATCTTATTTTTGATTTCCAAGCTGGTTCATGTGCTTAATTCCAATTTTTAGTTCATTTGGATTCTTTTCCGGTCGGTTATCGCTCTCGGTTGACTGTTTCTGGGTTTTGGGATAGTTCTTGTGCTTACCGGTTAACTTTTCTTCATTACCGGAGCTGTTCTTGTCGTGTGGACCTATTTTGTGTCTTTTCTGATGTTCTTTGGTGTGTGTCTGACCTTCCCGCTGAACCCCACTTCTTGGTTGTTATTTTCTGGAAAGATTTCTTTAATTCTTAGGGCCGACCTAGTTACACATTTCATTTTCCTACATTGGTAAATGTAATATTTTGTGTTTGACCTAGATATGTTCCAGTGGGTATAAATATGTTATTATGTAATCATTTGTAGGGGCAGAGAAAGTGGAATTCAGAATAAGGATTGAGATTTGTATTTAGTGATCCGGTAAATACTTAGAGTCCTGATTGGATTGTATTTGGCTTGAAGCCTGCATGTAACTAGTTAACTACCAGATGTTCTATGATGATTGTATGATGATAACCAGTTGGTTTTCGAAAGTTCTAAGGCAATATTATGATCCGTTTCTGTAATATTGCTATGTTTTCTTGTTGCTTTCGTTGTGTTACTCTTGTTGCATAAGTCGGTTGATTCTCTTTGGGGGTTTTACCAATTATGGCTGCATCAAATAGGTTGAGAGAGGTAGGTACCCATGTAGAATAATGGATTGTGGCCATATGATGTGGCTAGAGACAACTACCACCTCGGGACTATCGCAATATCAGACCTCTTTTTGGGAAAATGGTGTCTCAACCTTGCATTTACATGAGGTCACTATTTATAATGAGTTTTCATTTGAGCATGAAATGGTGCAAAATTTTCCCCAAAGCTTTGGATTGGCTAGATAAGCACGACGATAAATTTTCATCACAAGATCATAGCTACTTTTGAAGATATTAAAGTTTATGTTTTTGGAGGGTGTGATGAAAGGTTTAAATTTAATTTTGTGAACTTTAGAACTTCTGAAACACCTTGAAAAGTGAGTGTAACCAGTGTAGCTATTTACGAGGTGATAGAGAACTTTGTGAGCTTTTTGGTGCTTCAAACGACGTCAATCAGACACTTGGTTCACAAGTTATGGCCTTCGAATGTTTAGACTCCCGAAATAGGAAATATATAAAATGCAATAGACACGTAAATGAGTTGTAAAAGGGAGGGACACATGTTGATGTGTGTTTTGACATGTCATAGGGCATTTATATTGGAGATAAGGTCAACTCTACTTTATTGGGTGGTTTTAGCCCATGGTTTTGTAATACCGTTTGACGGTTTCTAGTATTGTATCTCCTATATATAATATGCATGGGATAGAGGTTGGGTGTAAAGGGTCTTATGGCTATTGAAATACCTCTAAATATTTTATTAGTGGTACTCTTGTGAAGAGATTGCTTGACAAGTATATTATAATCTGTTATTGATTGCTGAATAATATATTGAGCTACTTTTGGAGTGTGGGGTTTTTCTTCTGAAAGGGTTTTTCCCACACAAATCACTATGTTGTGGTATGCATGTTATTATGTCTCTTTCTGTTAAGTTTCTATAACTGTTGTAACGATCTATAAAAGCTTTTTTTAATTACCCTCCTATCAAGGTTAGTGTAGGAAGTTGTTTTGCTACTTAACTTCCTTACAAGTGGTATTAGAGCCTGATCATCTTTGGTTTCCCTTATGGGTTGTTTGGTTTTTTAAAAATAATCCATATTTGAGTGGGAAAGTGTGCAAAAGACACTTTTTGATCTTGTTGCAAGAACTTTCAGATGGCAAGCTCGACAGGGAGAATAGAGGTGGAGAAATTTAATGGAAGTAATTTTGAGATATGGAAGATCTTCTAATAGATCAAGAACTATAGGATGCTATTGATGCGAATATCTCAAGACTCTCAAATCCTACTATGACTACTCAATATGATGTTACGGACCATAAAGCTAAGGGTCTAATAAGATTGTGCTTGACAAACTATATTCTAATTAATGTCCATGAAGATAACTTTGTAAAGAAGTTATGGACTAAGCTTAGTGAAATGTATCAAGCGAAAACTTTATTGAGTAAGATTTTATTGAGGAATAAATTATATTCTATGAGAATGGAAGAGGGTGGACGTGTTACAGACCACTTAAAAGCATTTAATATGTTGGTGGCTTAATTGGTATCTATTGGTGTTAAGATGGACGAAGAGGGGAAATGTCAGATCTTGCTTTGTTCTTTTCTTGATTCACGAGATTCTCTTGTTATGGCTATCAATAGTACTTCTATTTTTTTAAAGTCTGAAGATGTGGTGGGTGCCCTACTTGGTGAAGATATGCAGAGGAAGGTATCCATCAGTTCAAAGGAAGCACTAATTGTTTGTGTAAGACCAAAGGAAAAAGGAAAGAAGAATGAGAAGCACAATAAGTCTAAATCTAGAGGGAGACCAAAATCTCGTGGAAAGTCCAAAGTCATTTGTTTGATTTGCGGTAGATCAAGTAACATCCGTAGGAATTGCAAAGAAGAAAGGAAGAAGAAAAATAAGAAGTTTGATTCTAATTCTAAGCCTGAGAAGGAAGATGGTTATGCATTCATTGTAACCTTGGCTACTCATGCAGGTAATGATGCATGGTTAAGTGACTTTGGTGCTTCTTTTCATAAGAATTCCAATAGAGATTGGTTTTTTGAATATGAAGAATTTAATGGAGGTAAGGTGTACTTGGGAGATAATTCACGTTTAGATATTATTGGTCATGGTAAAGTTAGGATTAGGTTTCTTGATGGTAGAATAAAAAAGGATTAGTGGTATGTTGCATATCCCTGGATTAAAAAAAAATTTATTATCTGTGAGCAAACTGATAGATGAGGGTGTGCAGGTAGTCTTTTCTGATGAATGATGTAAGATGATTAAGGTGTTGGCATTGTGTTGTCATTGATGTCAACACATGTAGTGTCTTACATACTACAAATTCTCTTTCTCCCCCTTTGTGTGTTACATTAATTCTCACACATGTAGTATGCGACATATTACAAAATCTCTCTCCCCCTTTGACAACAATGGTAAAGGGCACTGTCAGGGTTTCTCTCCTCCTTTTGTCTACCGGGATCTAACACTTTTCTAACACCCTTTTTCTTTATCAGATGCTTCTCCTCCTTTGACCATCATACATTGCATCCTCTCAATTCACAACAACTGAGATGGAGGGTTCAACCACCAACTGAAACCAATTGAAGGAACATGTGTTAGTGAATAAAACTTATCTGTTGGTCAGACTGCATCATCCCCTTTGATATGATAAAGTTATTATGACCCCAATTTGCTGATATCAAGTGTTGAAGCTAACACTGATACCAATTGTATCTTCTATGATGCCAAATTCATGTTCTCATGTGCAGGTAACTCTCCTTCTTTATAAGCAACACTTCTAGTGGTCCAGTTGTGATTTCAATAAAGTACAAATTTGATAGTCATTGAAATACCTCACAACACCAGATCGATGAGCACATCCCAAGGTCTCAATCATACTAGTACAACCATAGACACTTGCACACACTCTATATCCAGCAAGTCAGATAAAAGTCAGAAAACATGGCTGTCAACTCCCCCTGAGTCATAGATCTCAAGTCCTCATTGCCTGTTAGGTTCAAAATCAGAGCTACAATCTGCACCATATACCAGTTGAGTTGTGCATATGTGATCAACTAATGATCTTTCAGCCCCACAATTTCCACCACAACATATGACATGATCCTAGGTGTACACAATGCCATACAATATCACTATCATGCCACATATCAAACCAGTTAGCCCACAAAGGATGCATGCATAGAAGATCAACTAATGGGCCAACATATGCCATTCAAGACTTTTCCAATACCACTTGAGACATAATCACCTCAATCCATGCTACCGGAGTTAATGCAATGATCTTGGACCTTATTGTCTTACATAACCTGTAAATACCGGTTAGTACACAAATAGGTAACATACTGCACATACCGGTTTCCTGCACTGGTCCATCATCTCTACCGGAGCACCTTCCTCTAACTCATGTCTTCTTGTGTCAACTAGCTTTCAATCCCAATTGCAAATTTGCCATCCATTGACACATGTAGTAGTGATCCATCTCTCATCTATAGATATGTAGCCAAGGCAGCCACTACACACACTTGCCATCTCATTTCCTTCCTTCATACCGACAACAACCTATTCTTCCATTTGTCCTCTTCCACTGAGGGGGTGAATAATATGGTCAATGTACTATAATACCTAAGCTCTTGCATCTCCTTTAAGCCTTAGGAGATATCACCTATGCTTTGAAAGCACAATGTCGATCCATGGTCCTACTCTCTTCCTTCTTCTTCCATACCTGCTTGGTCTCATTCTTCTTCCCATTTTCAGTCTTGGGAGAAGGTCTTATGGTGTAGGAGAATCCAAAGACACAAATGAATCCTAAAAGGTTCTAATATCACCCATGAGGTGAAAATGATCATATGTAGTAGGTTGATAGGTTTGTGAGTCAATAAGACCCAATTGATGTAAGGAATTGCCATGGTTGCATTTTATAAGCCACCATGGACAAATGACCATGTGGGTCAGTAGGAGCCTAGGAATGAGTTAGGAAAATAAATATTGGTCTTAGAAACATCAGACCAATCCTTGGAATAGGCTGAATACACCTTGGAGTCGCCAAAATTGAAAAGTGCAAGTTGACAACTTTTGTTGTCATTGCAAAATGTTGTAAAAAGGGGTAACTAATCCTCCAATGGTTCCAAAGTTTGAAAAGTGGTTGGAAATAGTTAGGGAGGATATATCATGCCCACTTGGATTGATTCCAGGGCTTTTTTTGGTGTTGTTGTTGAATATGTTGAAATTGGTAATGTTTTGGAGTTTGGAGCAATACAATATATTTGGACTTTCCTGAAATTTTGTGTGTTTGCTATTCATTTCTGACCAGTATGGATTGGTGGATGCTTGAAAAAAATTGGATGAGTTAGGGGAGTCTCTTAAATTTCATTTGAATCAAGTTTGAGGTTTTTTAACAATTAGGTTGTAGAGATCCATCAAAATCTAACTGGATTGGTCACAAACCCTGCCGACACCTAGGGTTTCATTGTAAAGATGCCCTTAATTTGACATTTTCACCAGAGGGCCAAAAAACCTATGGGAAAATGTTAGAGGGGCCATTGTACCAAATTTTGGTGTTGGTTTGAAGGGAGGCTTCAAGCCCGAAAAGATTGAATTGACCCTAGGCAGGCATCTCTATGTGACCGCTTGAACTGTAGAAGTGAAAATCACTTGCAATAGACAAAGGAGATGGGCTCAAGTTCTAAAACCTTGGATTTTGTGGTTTGACACCTTACCCCACCTTCCAAAAGTGTTTTTTAATTCACGAGACTAATTAAATGGGTACTTTCTATGGAAATTAGGCCTAATTGGCTTAATTAGGTCTGGAAGTACAGTAAGGATATAGACCTTTCAAACTTGTGGTTAGAGTCAAAGCCTTTGGGGAATTGTGTAACTTGCTAAAGGGTATCTAAATCTTCCCTTAGTTTTTCTTTTCCTTTGGAATTTTATTAAGTTGTGTGTGGAGAACTCAACCGATAGGGCTACTAGTCTACCGGTAGGGCTACTAGACAAATAGGACAGTTGTGAGACAAGTACCCCCTAACACATTTGATAGAAGGAACTTATGGATTTTTTGTGTTGGTTGGACAACCAATAAACAAAATCCAATAGGTTTTCATCCCACTGGTACTAGAAGATTGTTTGCCATTCACACAAGGGTAGAGTGTTTTCATCCTACCGGTACTGGAAGATACTAAACCGGTATGGATCCGGTCACACAAATTGTTGTATGAATTGAGTACATGGTAGGTTTTTTTTTTGACACCTTGAATAAACAAAATAACTTGATTTGGACATAGTATTTATGGGTGAGAGAAGGTTATCACCTAGTTTGTTTCCTGGCCCTGCATCATATTGGTATCAGAGCGTGAGTTGGATCACTTGGGGAAGGTGATTTTTGGTGCATGTTTGTGGAAGGAAGTGAGGGAGAGGCTAGAAAAATGCCTCCTAAGAGTATGTCTCAAGATGCCATCAAGAAGTTGTTTGAAAATGGAGTGAGGGAGTTAGAGAAGGCCAAGGGGAAAGGAAAGGAGGGTGAATGTGACTCTGATCAAGAAGAAGAACAGGAGGGAGAAGAAGAGACTGCAAGGCAGAAAGCTGAGTTACTTGTAGATCAGAGAGAATTTGTTGAGTTCCTAAAGTCCATTGGCAGAGAATCCTCATCAAGTAAAGATGACAACCCTACGTTTAGAAGGAAAATGAATGCAAAAGAAGTGATGGATTGGATTGAGACATTGAACAACCATTTTGAATGCAAAGAGACCCCTAAGAATAAGAAGGTTATCTTTGCTAAGTCCAAGATGAAAGGAGCAGTACTCAGTTGGTGGAATTACCTCAAAGACATGAGGGTGAAGGAAGGTAGAGGTATGATAACCTCATAAGATAGAATGTTGGCAAAAGTGAAGGCGCAATTCATCCCAATATACTATGAAGTTGCAAGGTTTGAGGCAAAAAGACCTTGATGTGAGTACATATATCGACTAGTTCCATAGGTTGAGTCTAAGGACCAAACACCATGAGGAGGAACTAGAGAAAATGACAAGATATCTTAGTGGATTGAAATATAGTATCTAATATTAGATCAACATACTAGCACCTGAGATAGTAAACAAGTGCTTTCAACTAGCACTAAGAGCAGGGGAGAAGCTAAAGAGAAAGAATGATCAAAATAATAGAGGTAGAAGGGGCATAAAATTTAGAGGCAAAGGCCCTATTAATGGTAGAGGACAGAGTCCTAGGCCACAAGGAGAGGCTAATAAAAAAGGTTAGCACGGAGATGGTAACATGAGAGGGGGTTTCAGAGGAAGAAGACCCAATCGTAGAGGTAGATTTGGTGGAAGAAGCTCAAAGCCTTTCAGATGTTACAACTACAATCAAGTAGGTCACACTGCAACCAAGTACCCTGAGAAGACCAGATCAAGCTCCCAAGGAGAGAGAAGAACAATTTGGTTTAAGACACTGATTGTGAGAGTGTCAATTCACCTGATTCCTATGAACTTCGAGAGAGAAGGGAAGCCTTGATAATGAGGAAAACATTGTTGAAGGTACCAAGCAATATTGAACCTCCATAAAGGAAGACATTGTTCTAGACCACATGCAAAGAAAGAGGCAAGGTATATAAGGTTATAATAGATTCAGGTTCAACATAAAATTTAGTATCCTTAGAAATGGTAGAGAAACTAAAATTGAGAAGAATTCCTCATCCATTTCCATATAAAGTTTCTTGGCTTACTAAAAGAAAACAAACCTTGGTAGAGGAGAAATCATGGGTTGAATTTTAGATAGGAGCATACAAGGATAAAATTCTATTTGATATTGTTGAGATGGATGCATGTCATCTTCTTTTTGGGAGATCACGGCAATATGACCTCAAGGCCCATCATGATGGACACAAGAACACCTACTCCATCACCAACGATGAAAAGGTGATTGAATTGATACCCCTGCCTAATAACAATTACGATTAGAAGGAGAAGGAGGCCAAGATTATGATTATGGAAGGAAAAGAGTTCCTCGAGGCAATCAAGGAAGAAGGAACACCTTGTTTTGCAATGATGTCAGTACCAAGGCAAGAAGAAGAGCCCACTGTAGATGGCAAGGTACAAAAGAAAAGGGTGACAGTCCCTGAGGAGGTGAAGGAAATGTTGAGCAAATATAAGGAGGTAGCTGCAAAAGAGTTGCCAAGCACCCTACTAACGATAAGGGAGATAATCCATTACATTGAATTCATTCCTAGTGCCACCTTACCAAACAAACCAACCTACAAAATGACTCCCCAACAAAATGAGGAAGTTGCAAGGCATCTCCAAGAGTTGCTTGATAAAGGTTTGATAGGGAAGAGCTTGAGCCCTTGTATAGTCCCAATTGTCTTAGCACCAAAGAAGGAGGGAACATGGAGATTATGCATTGATTCTCAGACCATTAACAAGATAACCATCAGGTATAGATTCCCTATGCCTAGAATAGAAGATTTGCTTGATTGTTTAGGAGGTGCAAGATATTATTCCAAGATTGATTTAAAAAATGGTTATCACCAAATAAGGATTAGAGCAAGTGATGAGTGGAAAACTGCTTTTAAAACAAATGAAGAGTTGTATGAATGGAGGGTGATGCCATTTTCTTTGTCAAATTCCCCTAGCACTTTCATGAGAGTCATGAATGAGGTGTTGAAGGAGTTCATTGGTAAGTTTGTCATAGTGTATCTAGATGACATCCTAGTGTTTAGCAAGACAAAGGAGGAGCACCTAAAACATTTGATAAAGTGAATTCCATTCTCACATGGCCAACTCCTAGAACAATTGGTGATGTAAGGATTTGTCATGGCCTAGCTACCTTTTATAGGAATTCTATCAGGAATTTTAGCCAGATTTGTGCTCCCAAGTTAGAGACCATCAAGGGTGGACAAAAGTGCAAATTTTCATGGACTAAGGAGGTAGATGAAGCATTTGAAATATTGAAGAAAAAGGCATCCCAACAACTGGTTTCTTACCTTACTTGATTTTGACAAAATCTTTCAGATTGAATGTGATGCAATTCATTTGGCAATAGGTATAGTACTCAGCTAGGAAGGTAGACCAATTGCATTTTTAATTGAAAAGTTGAATGATGCTAAAAATAAATATTCTTCCTATTATTTGGAGATGTATGCATTAGTTCAAACACTAAAGAAGTGGAGGCACTATTTTCTTCTGTGGGGATGGGAAAAGCGAGATTGGGTGAAAAGGACCTAATCCTACTTTTGCCAGCACATTGGGAATACGAAAGAGTCTAGGGAGATAGATCTCTTTGGCTACTTCTTGTGAGAAAGAGAGAGCCAAGGATTACCTCTTGTTGCAAATGATGAGAAAAACTAGGGTTTGAATGATCAACTAGACTAGGAGATCCAAAATGAAGCATAAATGAACTCAAAATTGAACAAACCTGCAGTTCTAAAACCGAGATACTAAAAGCATGAAAGGGGGAGGATTCTAGATGTGTACCTGATGTTGCAAATTGAACAAAACTGACCTGTACCAGGGTGCCACACCACTGTCATGTTTCTGTAGACATGAGGTTGCAACTGAGACACTACAAACTGGAGGTCCTGAGTCTGCAACCTATCAAACTTGACTGCCAAATGGAGGGACCAGGGCACCACATCCCTGTCCTTAACAATTTTTTGCACTTTTGAGACTTTTGAGTGGTGTTGATGCCTTTTCCAGATCTGAAACTGCCTCTAGATGCCTGTTTCTACACCTGCAACTGAAAAGGGAAGGTTTGGGTGGCTATATAGGGTTTTACCTTAGTCAAACCCCTGTGTTGGTGATTTCCACCTCCATAAATAGTCGATAATGTATTTAAAATGTGTGTGCTAGAACCTTGTGTGTATGCAAGATCCTAAAATAAAAGAAACTAGAGATACCCTACGCATGAGAGTGAACCCTAAATGAAAATATGAATGTAAATAACAATGATTTAAACCATATATGATAAATGATCTAAATAATGATTGTAAATATGCAAATTTATGTAAAGAAACTCATACAAAGACATGAAAATAACATGAAATCATACCAATCCCCAAGGGAGAGATATTGCCACTAGATCTCTTATTATTCTTCAATGTCTTCAAGGCTCCTAATTGATGATGAATGCTTGACAAATTCTTGATGAAATGTTGTTGAATGTTGTTGAAGTCTCCACATAGGCTTCTCTTGCACTACATAGAAGGCTCCTTGTGCTCCAAAAACCTGCTCTTAGATTCTTAGAAAGATCCATCCATCCCTTCAAATGAAGAAAGAGAGCTCTTATGTATGAAACCCTATATCTTAATTTCAACTTAATCCCGCCTTTAGGCCAACCTAGGAATTGAAAAACCCACCAATATTTTGGGGTTAAGCATTATAATATCATATAATCGCGCTCCCAAAATTTCAAGAAAAAAGCCGAGGACCATGTGCATTCCCACTACGGTCCGACCAACTTTTCACCAAATTTTCAAGGTCGTTAGATATGATGATATTAGAGTGAATCCCAAAGTTATAGCTGATTTTGAGGTGTTTTGATATGCAAAATTAGGCCTTAGAGGTCGACATAGAACATAATTAGGGTTTATGATTAAATGATTTATTGGAGGAATAAAATAAAAAGGGGCACACTTAGAGTAAAGGGCCCAATTTTATAATGTGAGGAGTGATGAAATAGGACTTTAGATTTAATTAAATTAATTAATTAAATGCTTAAAGGGAAATAATAATGCAAGATGCAAACACACTAAGGTAGGTGCTAAACTAAGTGTGGAATTGTACCACCCTAGGAAGGGTGTACAATTTATGACACTACAACTCCTAAAGAGTTTTTTGTGTATACAGATAATCAGACATTAAGCTTCCTAAATAGTCAGGAGAAATTGAGCCATAAACATATGAAGTAGGTTGAGTCCATTCAGGCCTACACCTTTACAATCAAACACAAGAAAGGTATCTCAAACAAAGTTGTAGATGCTCTTAGCAAGAGGGCACTAAAAGTTTTAGACATCCAGTTGGAGAGTATAGGAGTTGATTCCCTCAAGGGTATGTATGTTGTAAATGAAGATTTCAAAGACATCTACAAGGTATGCAATGAGTTTGGCAATAGGTATCATTTAGAGTATTTTGATTATTTGATTCAAGATGGTCTTTTTTTCAAAGGATGTCAGTTATGCATTCCTAAATGTTCAATGAGGGATAACATAATTAAGGAGAAGCATAGTGGTTACATGAGAGGACACTTTGGACTAGACAAAACTCTTGAGTTGGTGAGAAGATTTTATCACTAGCCTAAATTGCAGACATATGTCAGAAAATTTGTGGATTCATGTGTGGTGTGTCAAAAGGCCAAAGGGACAACAACAAATGAAGGACTATACCATCCATTGCCCATTCCTTCTAGACCTTGGGAAAGTGTAAGCATGGACTTTGTGATGGGTTTGCCAAGAACTCAAAAAGGTTTTGACAGTGTTTTTGTGGTTGTTTACAGGTTTAGCAAGATGACACATTTCTTGCCATGCAAGAGCACAAGTGATGCTACATATGTTGCAAACCTTTTCTTTAACGAAGTTGTGAGAATACATGGTTTACCCTTGAACATTATGTCATACAAATATGTGAAATTTTTAGGACATTTTTGGAGGACTTTATGGAGGAAGCTAGGTACAAATTTGTCTTTTAGTTCAGCTTATCATCTCCAAATGGATGGCCAAACAGAAGTGGTCAATAGGTCACTCAAAAAATTGTTAAGGTGCCTCACCAAGAAGCATGGTGAAAAGTGGGATTCCATAATCTCCCAAGTAAAATATGCCTATAATGACTCTATCAATAGGAGTACCAGAAGAAGCTCTTTCCAAATTGTCCATGGATTGAATCCAAGAGGTGTGTTGGAATTGAGAAACCTACCCTCAACTGAACATATTAGTGAATGTGGAGAAGAATTTGTTGAAGGGATAAAGGAAATTTGTGACCAAGTTAGGATGCAATTGCAGAGAAGTACAAAGAAGTAAAAGGAGCAAGCTAACAGAAGAAAGAGATGTGCAGTTCCAAGTTGGAGACATGATATGGGCAAATCTGAAAAAGGAGAGATTGCCAAAAGGGAAACACACAAATCTCATGATGAGAAAGGCTGGACCTTATCAAATACTAAAGAAGTTTGGGAACAATGCATATGAAATCCAATTACCTTTAGATATGGGTATATCCCCAATCTTTAATGTTATAGATCTAACACCATTCAAAGGTATAGTGCAGGAAGATGGTACATTCCCAGTGGAAGATCTTGCAGACATACTGAAAGACTTTCCAAATCAAGGGAAACCCAAACTTGAGAGGATCTTGGACACCAATATTGTGAAGAAAACTAGGAATAAGGTCTACAAATAATACCTTGTCAAGTGGCAAGGACTCCCTGAGGCAGATGCAGTATGGATGGATGAAGACCAAATGAAGAAACATGGGACTACATTGCACGAACTCATCTCAAGTGGACTTGAGATTCAACCACCCGGGGAGTATGGTCCAGGAGCACCCAAAGACACAAATGAAGCCTAAAAGACTCTAATATCACCTATGAGGTGAATGATCGTATGTAGTAGGTTGATAGGTTTGTGAGTCAATGAGACCCAATTGATGTAAGGCATTGTCATGGTTACATTTTATAAGCCACCATGGACAAATGACCATGTGGGTTAGTAGGAGTCTAGGAATGAGTCAGGAAAATAAATATTAGTCTTAGAAACATCAAAACAATCCTTGGAATAGGCTGAATACACCTTGGAGTCACCAAATTTTAAAAGTGCAAGTTGACAACTTTTGTTGTCATTGCAAAATGTTGTAAAAAGGGGTAACTAATCCTCCAACAGTTCCAAAGTTTGAAAAGTGGTTGGAAACCGTTAGGAAGGCTATATTATGCCCACTTGGATTGATTCTAGGGATTTTGTTGGTGTTGTTGTTGAAGTTGTTGAAGTTGGTAATGTTTTGGAGTTTGGAGCTGTAGTCACATAAATCTGTCCACTTAATTAAATGAATACTTAGTATTTATTTAATTATTTAACCATCAATCAATAATTAATTAAATTAATATATTTAATTAATTCATCTTAACCCTCTTCTCCTATTAATTAAATAAATTATTCAATTTATTTGATTTAATTCACTTAACCAAATTCAGACCATTAATTAAATAAATAAATCATATTTATTTAATTAAATATTCTCTCACATTTAAATAAATTAATATTTATTTAAATCCCCCAAAATCCCACCTCTCACATTTAAATAAATTAACATTTATTTAAATCACCTTTATCCTCCACCCACTTGTATTTTCCTACAAATGCAAGTTGCACAATTATTTTAAATAAATAATTTATTTAAATCACCTTTATCCTCCACCCACTTGTATTTTCCTACAAATGCAAGTTGCACAATTATTTTAAATAAATAATTTATTTAAATCACCTTTATCCTCCACCCACTTGTATTTTCCTACAAAAGCAAGTTGCACAACTATTTTAAATAAATTATTTATTTAAAATCCTATTTATCCTCACCCACTTGAAACCTTTAATGGTTTCCCTTAAAGTCTTCAAACTTGATGGCTTTAAAGTCTTCAAACTTAATGGCTTCCTTCTATAGTCTTCTTAAGACTTTAATGGTTTTCCTTAAAGTCTTCAAGCCTTTAATGGTTTATCTTCCTTTTTCTCATTTAAATAAATTAATATTTATTTGAATATTTATCCAAATGCAAATTACACCATTTAATTGAAATAAATGATTTTATTTTAATTGAAAATACCAAAATTTCTCCCACTTGCATTTTCCTACAAAATCCACTTGCATGCCTAAACCCCTTCTAGAATCTTCTAAACCTTTCCTAATTAACCTAATCCATCCCCTAAATATTGTCACATTCCTAAGCAAATTGGAGTCACTTCTCAAAGACTCCAAAGTCTTTGAAAAGCAATTAATGATTTGTGTGTTCAACAAATTAACCTCTAAAGTCTTCCAAACCACTTATGGCTCTTACATGACCATTAATGGTTAATTCCACTTGCACCCATGGTTAAGGACTTTGACCCCTAACTTAACCCTCATGTAACCCACGTGTCTTTTCAAAGCATTTATTTCTTTGACTAGGGTAACCATCATGTCCCCTCAAGCATTTAATGCTCCTTATCACTCCTCTCAAGCCTCCTCATGGTGACACTTGTCAACATAGGATTGGGTTGAAAGTCTCACATGGATTGAATATCTTTCAATCCTAACCCTTGTTAAGATTACTCAATCTTAACCCTTCATTTCTCCATTTCTTTTATAAATAGAACCCTTCTTCTCAAGCAAAAAAAGAAGCATTAGAGTATTGTTGTTATATTGGTATTAGCATAGAGATTTTTCATAGCATCACTATCTACACTTGCATAGCATTTGCTTATCATATTCAACTATCTTGAATCTCCATATGACATCCATGGCTAGTGCTAAAAGCTGAGAGCTACACTCATTTGGGACTTGGAGAAGAGAGGAACAAGGGAGGAGCAACTATGAGCATCTTGATTAGCTATTTTATTCTATGTTTATATGCTTTCTATTTCATGCTTAATATCTCTCTTGATATGCCTGTTTAGGATAATCTTTTGTTGCTAACACTAACGTTTGTTTCTTGTGCTCTTGTGTGTGTTGCCATCAAATAGATTTTCTAATCCTTTTTGCAGAGCATCATTTGGTGAACCCCACGTGAATCAAAGAGCAATCATTTTGAAGACTACTAATTTTTGAATGTTTTAATTGACACACAGGTCATTCTTTTGCATTTTTGTTCTCAATTTAGCACCTTCGCAAATTGATACTTTAGCGCTATTGTCTATATTGTTGCTCTTTTGTGTTAAATAGCACTTCTGTTTTCACACAGAGTAGAGCTATTGTAACAGAGAGTTGTAAGAAAATTCCTTGTAACCGAAAACCAAAAATTTTAGGCTTGTAGAAGCCCACCAAAACATGCAGATTTTTCTAACTAATTATCTTTTGTGCAGGTTTTAACTAACCCCTACAATAGGATTTTTTAGCAATTTTAGCTTAGGAAATAAATTTGTTCATATTTCTAACTTCGTATTTCAAGTTAGGATAAAATAAATTCATTTTCCTTTTGGGTTAAAATCAACTACACATTCATTTGGAGTTTTAAAAAGAACCACATCTTTCATTTAGAGCTCTAAAAAGAATCACACTTGTTCAAAGTTAAAAAGAATCACAAAAACAAACACGCAAATTTATTTTTTTTGCAAAGTTAGGAACAAATTCTTTTGGTGCTTAAAATCAACAAGACAAATTTTATTTCTTGCATCAAGATAAAACTCACAATCCACACTTCCATTTTTGGTGCAAATAAAATTCACAATCAATTTGTCTCATTTTTAAAGCAATTTTACTTCATGCAAACGTGTTTTTCATTAAGTTGACCAGGATTTTCAAATTCTAGTTTACTCAAACAATTGCCTTTGAAAATTAAAAAGAACACCATGATTGTTGGAGAAACATCTCCAAATAGATAGAAAATCATTGTGATGACAAGTTAAAAGGAACAAGTGAATTTTGTGTTTGGCACACTTGTGCAAAAGAGTTGGTCGAGTGGTCCTACTTCTAACACACACTATCCTCTCCCTTGGCTCTCGTGGTCCTAGATGCAAGAGAAAAGTGTTAGTAACACTTAAATTTTATCTTTTTAAGAGAGGCCTGCCAAGGGATCGATACTCTTGGGAACGACCTCGAGCAGTAAATCCTTCGAGCCGCTATAGAAATCAGGTGTGAGCGAAAGCTGTAGCCTTGGGTATAGCTGTTCCTATAGTGTAACTAGCCGAAAGGACAAATGGGCCCCACCACCAGTTACAAGGCTCTTAAGTGAGTCATTGCAGAATGAACTTATGTCCAAAAACATCGAACATGACTAAACACCTTTAAGTAGTAGCCCACCCGTTCTATTGATTAAGGATATTTGCGATATAATTTAGTGCAATAGCATAGATGGTTTTGCTCCCAAGATACTCACCATACATATTTCCTTGAGTAGAAACATAGCTTTTTGAAAAGTCACTTGTGGCTTGATAAAAGTGGTGACTCCCCCATCATAGGGATCATCTATTTGTTATGCTCGTGCAAGACTTAGTATATCACATCCTTACCTGCCACGGTGGGATTCATAAGGTATGTAGTACCAAAGTCGAAGAAATATCAAGATGTGGGCTAAATTTATCACAACTGGCCATTTGACCTTAGGGATAAAAAGTGTTTGAAGTGTGTTAGTTTTAGTCAAGACCAAGTGCAAATTGAGCTGACTTCAGGCTTTGGAAATACACCTTAAAATACATCTAAAGGAAGGGTTATATAAAAGTCCAAGGATCGGGTTGATCTAGACCCATACTCATTTGTGCCTTTGGGGCAACATTCTTGTGTTTGTGTGCTTGCTTTGTTTTCTTGTCAAAGAAAAATCAGAAAATCACTTCCCAAAAACAAAGTATTCATCCAACCAAACATCTGTCAAAACAACCAAAAACATCAAAAACAAGGTACAAACAACAAAGAGTCAAATTTTATGACCATTCTTCACATCTTGCGAAAGAAGAAGCGTCATCGGAATATCAACTTGAAAAGAAGACCATTGAGCTCAAAGGATTTGATCAAAAGGAGGAAATTCTTCTATATAAATAGACAAATCTTTGTCTCACATAGAGTCTTTCTGCGTCACATGCGTCTCTACCTTCAAGGAAAAACAAACGAATTTGATTCTGAATCATTGAACCGCAGAGCTTTTATGCAATATAGAGCTTTGAGTTATCACAAAAACCAAGGAGGAAAGATTAATCCCAACTTCTTCCCAAACGTCTGTATCACATACAACACAGCTCGAGAAATACCACCAACACCTAAAAGGGAAGAGATAGAGTTTGTCCCATTTGTAACACAAAGTTTTTATTGAAGTTGAAAACATTTTCATCCATCATCTCACTCATACATCATCACTTCATCATCAATCCATCCCAACTCTCAAAACATTAAGAGGTTCTTGTCCCAAGTTCTCTTTTAGATATTGCTTGAAATCAAACACATCACATCACTTTTTAGATTGTTTCTACATCTAGGATAAGCTCATCCTAAGAGACACATCTACGCAGGTTAAAACTAGTTCATGAGTGAATCCTCTCATTACTAGGTAGTTAAATCTGTAACACATCTCAGATTTCTCTACACCTTATCACATCAAAACTTATCAAACAAACAAGCAATTCAAAGAAGGAATTTCGGTTACATCCACCTTAAAGGTGCTAGAGATCCATGTGCAACACAATTCACCAACCATAAATCTCTCATTTCAACAAAAACTCATCATCATTTTCACACAACTTCAACAAAAAGCTTATAAACAAAATGGCCCAAACCCAATCACAGTCTAGGCAACGAGAAATAGAAAGGGAAGAAGAAGAAGAGGAAAATCTCAATGAATTTCAAGAAGCACTTGGAGGAAATGCAGATGATGAAAACCCAAGTACTCCCACTCCTGCAACAATAGAAAGGGCTCAGCATAACCCTCTCTTTAACAGACTTTTTGACGAAATACTCAGGAGCAATGCGGATGCTCACTTCTTAAGACTCGCTCAAGAAGGAGCAAAACTCCCCTCTGACTTTGATCTTGCCCAATTAAGACAAGCATCAGAAAGACAAAGTCGCCATGAAGAGGAAAGAGGTAGAGATCCCATCAGATATAACATTCCTCGAGGTAACCCACCACCTCCTCCTCCAAATGAAATGGAGATGTTGCAGCAACAAGTCGAGAATCTTGCCCAACAGCTTCATAGTGGTGTCAAGACTAACCAATTCTCACTCAATGACATTTGTCCCTATCCTTTTGATAGGAATATTTACATGCCACCATTTCCACGAGGATTTGAAACACCCAAATTTGAAAAATATAGAGGAAAGGGAGATCCCCGTGATCATGTCAGAGAATTTCATTCCGCTTGTCTCGAAGTAGCATATGAAGACACATACCTAATGCGCTTTTTTCCCCAAAGCTTGGGAGGAACAACCACATCATGGTTTTCCCGACTACCAGGTGGCATTAGAACATTTGAGGAACTTATCCAAAAATTCCTCGCTCATTACTCTCATAACATTGAACGTGACATCACCATGGCTGATCTGTGCAACACCAAACAAAAACTAGGTGAACTATTCTCAGTATTCCTGCAACGATGGCGCCAAATGTCTAGCAGACGTTCTCTTCAGTTACCTGAACGAGAACTAGTGGAAATATTCATTTCCAACTTAAACGAAGAAATGGAATTTCACCTGGATGTCAAAGACACAGACTCTTTTAATGATATGATCACCAAGGGTTTAAAATGTGAACGAGCACTCATCAAGAAATGACTCATCAAAATCTATAATGAACCAAAGGATGGTCCTCGCCCATGCTTCAATAGTGATAAACCAAGCTTCTAGAACAAAAACAAGAATATCGTCAATGATGGGGTTGTGGATGCCCAGACTATCCAAAACGCACAACCTGTGGTTCAGTTTGCAGGACAAAATCCTCCACCTCAGAATAACACAAATGTTCCTTCCAATCAAGGTCGCATCACATCTCATGATGAACCAAGACCTTGTCAGCAAAAACAAAAATGCACATACACTCCCTTAGGGGAACCCATTGAAACGGTATTGTGACAACTCATTTCTCAAAATTTGGTCACTCTCCCTAAAACATCAAACTATGAACCTCAGGTCAAACCTGCATGGTGGAGAGATACTGAACACTGTGATTTCCACCAAGGGAGAGGACACAAGACAAGTAATTGTCACCGATTAAAAGATCTTATTCAGGATCTTATTGATCGAGGAGAAATTGAAATTGAAGGAAATGACCCAAAAACAACCAATAATGATCATCTGATGTTCAAAAATCCACTTCCACCACAAGATCAAAGGGGTCCTTCCACTTCCAGGCGAGGCACTGATACCACTGATTATACCCAGGCTGCGTATAATTACACTGTAAATCATCTGTATGATGCCAATGAACAAGTTGCAACTATAACCTTCAAAAATCCCAACTCAAATTGCAATGTTGTTACGCGTCGCGGCAAAGTTACCATCAAGGCAGCTTCACAAGGCACCACCTCCATCCCAAAGCAGTACAATCTTGTGGAACAATTAGACAAAACCCCTGCGCTTATATCCATTTTAGAGCTTCTGCGCCTATCACCCTCTCATAAAACTATCTTGGATCAAGCACTCCAAGAGGCGTCAGTCCCTACAAATCTGAATACAGACCAATTTCAAGCCATGGTTGGAAGTCTAAAGTCATCACCTTGTCTCACTTTTTCTGAAAGTGACAACTCTTCCTTCCAGCAACCGCATAACGCCTCACTCCACATCGAAGGATTTATTAACCAGCATCGGATCAAGTGAGTCTTGATCGATAATGGAGCAGGCCTAAACATTTGTACACTGCAGTTGGTCACAGCATTGGGATATGCGGTCGAATCAGTGGATCCTCGTCAGAAGATCACAATCAAAGCCTATGACGATGCAGAGCGTTCATCCAAAGGAGCTGTGGTACTACCAATCCGAGTGGGCCCCGTGGTAAAGCACATCATTTGTCAGGTTCTGGACCTTCCTCTGCCATACAATCTATTGTTAGGAAGACCTTGGATACATGCCATGCAAGCCGTTCCATCTACCTACCATCAATGTATCAAGTTCCCACATAACGGTGTAGAGATCACAATCCTGGGCGATGCAAACCCCTTTGCATTTTGCCATAATATCAGCCATCAACCAGAGATTACTGTTCCTAATAATAGAGAAGCCATTTCCTCCACATCATATATAAGTCCAGCCTCTCTTGCCAGTTCGAACACCACTATACCAAAGCAAGAAAAGCTTAAGATGAAAATAGCAGAGGAAGGTCCCGGGGAATACAACTTGAGTCAACTCTTTTGTGTGGGACAAATGCCCACTTCTCCTAGAACACATGGTAAACCACAGCAGTTACTCCAGCAACCACTAATCACGCCTGCATGTGCTTTGATGCCTTTCATCATTGGAAAGAGTCAAGAATAAGAAACCCAAGATGAGGACTTAGAAGAATGGATCTATAAAGATCCCATCACCACTGATATACCGCAAGTTAAGCTGCCTACAGATCAGTATGGCAAAGGTCTCCTCATTATGCAAAGAATGGGATATGACGATCAAAGTGCTTTGGGATATTGCAAACAAGGACGACATGAACCTCTGCTGCCAGAATTAAAGCCCAAAGGTAATACAGGCCTAGGCTTTGAGAAAGAAATCTTTCCTAAACTCAGATTCAAAGGAAAACCCAACAAACTATTATGTCAACCTATTGCAAAAAGGACACCTTTCATCATTAAAGCAGCCTCAAGCACCATCCCGACTGCCCCATCGAGGCTCACAACCCCAACACAACCATCTACAATACCAATCATCCCACCAAGCGAACCAGTAATCCTATCCGCAACAGCCATCACATCAATAATACCATTAGCAGTAGCAACTGTATCAGAACCCGCATCAGCATCTATGGCACCAGCAGTTCCAGCAGAAGCCACCGAGTCAACACTGCCGACACTCCCTGTACCATATTCTTTTATCCCCATCGACCTTCCTACAGCACTGATCACTACAAAGGTACATCAACCAATCACACCTGCAGTATTTAACTCAAAAGACATCCCAGTATGGTATAGTAATCGGATGCTGGAAAGTGACTCAGAGACTGACTCACATGAGTGGGAATTTGATTCTATATAGCTTAACACTTCAGATGAGGAAGATGCACCACTACCTCCGCCATGCAAAGACATCCCTATTTATGGAGAAGCACAGATAAAGACCACTTGGGTTCCTGAACTAGAAACATCTTCCACAGACCCTACGTCTCATCCTACGCCTGATTCTGACAGGGAGAGTACCATTAACGACCTTCACCATAACGTCTTAACCCTCATTGATACATCTAACACACTTAACCTAATCGATGAAGTAATGCCCATTATCCACCCTGAACTCATCGAATGAAACCAACCAAATCCCCCATGCCTTGACTTCTTCCAAAACGATGAGGCCATCATTGACTTTTTGGAATTAAGGGATAACCTACCAAGCGGGGATCACAAAGCTGGATTCGCCATCAAACTTAATAGCGCAGCATACTTCGGGGCAGATGCCAAACCTTTCAGTTGCAAAAATATAACAATAAAACATGGATCTTCTAGTGAAAACCACACTGTGGCACTGTTTGATTCGACAAAAGTACAAAGAAAGAGTGTATCCAATGGTGAAAACCTCTCTGAGGTGTCTGAGGATGAAGGGTTTGACATTCTCCCTGCTAGTACACAATAGGAACGATCAACGATTCTCATCGAGGAAACCAAAGAATACTATGTGGGGACTCTTGAAAATCCTCATCTCATACATCTAGCATCTCTTCTCACTCCAGAAGAACAGCCTAAATTTATAGAGTTCTTCCAGAAGCGTCAGATCAACTTTGCATGGTCATATGCAGACATGCCTGGGCTTGATCCTAATTTAGTCATGCATCACCTCACCGTAGCAAAAGGAGCCAAACCTGTCAAGCAGAAGCTTCGCAGGATGCATCCTCAGATTGCAGTGCTAGTCAAAACAGAACTCAAGAAACTCCTAGATGTTGGTTTTATTAGACCAATTGATTATGCAGATTGGATCTCCAACATTGTGCCCGTCGGCAAACCAAAAGAGGGCATCCGCATTTGTACTGACTTTAGAGATTTGAATAAGGCATGTCCTAAGGATGACTTCCCCCTACCAAATATCGACATCATAGTAGACCTGACAGCAGGACATGCCATGCTTTCACTCATGGATGGCTTTTCAGGATACAATCAGATAAAGATCGCACCAGAAGATCAACATAAGACAGCCTTCACATGTCCATGGGGCACATACTGCTGGAATGTAATGCCTTTTGGTCTAAAGAATGCAGGAGCGACCTATCAACGAGCAATGACTACTATCTTTCATGGTATGATGCATACCATAATGGAAGATTATGTTGATGACTTATTAGCAAAATCATTCACTAGAGAAGGTCATTTGGACATATTAGAGAGAATCTTTGATAGACTGGAACAATATCATGTTGGACTCAACCCAAAGAAATGTGTCTTTGGAGTAACCTCCGGGAAACTTCTAGGATACATTGTCTCAAGCAAAGGCATTGAGGTCGATCCAGCAAAGGTTAAGGCAATCATGGACATGCCACCTCCAAAGAATATCAGTCAGCTAAGGACACTACAAGGACGGCTCCAATCTATCCATAGATTCATCGCACAACTGGCTGATAAGTGTCACCCATTTACACACCTGCTACACAAGAACATCCGCTTTCAGTGGGATGCTCGATGCCAGCAAGCATTTCAGATGCTTAAAGACTATCTCATGAATCCACCATTGCTGATGCCACCAGATCCAAGTAGACCATTGTTACTCTATATCTCAGCAACAAGTACAACATTGGGTGTACTACTGGCACAACATAATGCAGAAGGAAAAGAGTGTGTTGTTTACTACATCTCTCGCACACTAGTGGGCTATGAACTCAATTACACACCTATTGAGCGAGCTTGCTTAGCAGTAATCTTAGTAGCCACTAAACTAAGGCACTATCTGTTAACACACAAGGTACAACTCATTGCAAAGATTGATCCACTCAAGTATTTACTCAGCAAAGCAGCATTGACAGGTTGCTTGGCCAAGTGGGTGATGATTCTAAGTGAATTTGACATTGAGTATGTGGACCGTAAAGCTATCAAAGGGCAAGTTATTGCAGATCAGTTGGCCGATGCACCACTCATAGGCGATCATCCTCTTATTTCCAATTTTCCAGACGAAGAGATATTCATGATCACAACAACACAACCATGGAAACTCTACTTTGATGGCTCGTACACTAGGCATGGCTCGGGGGCAGGCATTCTGTTTATCACACCTTAGGGTGATAGCATCCTGAAGTCTTACAGGCTCACATTTCCATGCACAAACAACATAGTAGAGTATGAGGCCTTGATCACAGGACTTAGGTTAGCTGTACAATGGAAATTACAAGAACTACAAGTATATGGCGACTCACAACTGATCATTCGACAAGCAACATATGAATATCATACCAAAGATGATAAACTCATGCCATATAAGCAAATGGTGGACACTCTAAAGACATCATTTACTACTATCACTTTTGAGCAAATACCAAGAGATCAGAATCGAACTGCTGACGCCATGGCTACCATCACATCTCTACTCGATCTACCACAAAATTCAACACGCTATGAGTTCTTGGTCGAACAGCTTTGGATTCCCGCTTATGATATCCCTGAATCCGAAATGATATGTCGCCTTGTTGGTTCTGAATCCCCATGGTATGGTGAATTCTACACCTATCTCCGTGATCACACCCTTCCCCCCAACCAATCAAATAACCAATGTAAAACCTTCATTCGCCAAACTGCTCGATATACCATTATTGCCGAAACCCTATACCGACGTGGTCTTGATGGTACTCTCCTTCGATGTTTGGAACAAGATGAGATAACAAAGGCTTTGGAAGAAGTCCATGAAGGCATTTGCATGACTCATTCAAGTGGTCCATCACTCGCCAAGAAACTCCTGCGCAATGGATACTATTGGCCATCTATGGAAAAAGATTCCTACTACTTTGTCAGAAAATGCAAGAAATGTCAAGTTCATGGTGACCTGGTACATGCACCAGCTCAAGAACTGCAACCAATCACAACACCATGGCCTTTTTGTCAATGGGGCCTTGACCTTGTGGGTAAAATCCATCCATCTTCATCCAATGGCCATAAATTCATTATTACCGCCACTGAATATTTCACAAAGTGGATCGAAGCTGTTCCACTTACCCAAGTCACCGGCAAGCAGATCACCTCATTCATCCTCAACTACATCATCTACCGGTATGGTGTACCCATGTCCATCATCACAGATAACGGTCTTCCTTTCAAAAATTAGGATGTCCGCGAACTTTGTGAGAAATTTCATATCCAACACCACTTTTCCACTTCCTATTACCCACAAGGCAATGGTCAGGCCGAAGCATCCAATAAAAACATATTGAGGATCCTAAAGAAGACAGTCAATGATGTCGGCCGTGACTGGCATGTTCAACTAAATCCGGCACTATGGGCATATCGAACTAGCATTCGAACCCCTACAGGTGCAACTCCTTATTCATTGGTCTATGGTACAGAAGCTATCTTACCTATTGAGGTTGAGATACCATCATTACGGGTTTCCTTGCATAATCTGATAGATGATGAAGCATACAGAGTATCCCGTCTTCAGGACTTGGAGTCACTAGATGAGAAGCGACAAGCTGCATACAACAATCTCAAAGCCTATCAGTAGCGCATGAGCAAGAGCTACAATCACCGAGTTAGACCTCGTACATTTGAGGTAGGTGATCTTGTTCTATGAGAGAATCCTCGCAACCAACCAAACAGAGAACATCAGGGCAAGTTTGAATCAAACTGGCTGGGCCCATATGTTGTCACTGCTGTGTTCGGGTCCGGGGCATATCAGTTGGCTACATCCGAAGGAGAACCGCTTGCAGATCCAATCAACAACATGCACCTAAAATGGTTTTATACCTAAGGTGTATAGAGCATCAGGCTCCTCTACATACCAGAAAATACCAAAAACATTCAGAAAAATGTCCTAAAGAAATACAAAAACATTCAAAAAGTAAAGAAAAATCATACATCCAAATGGTGAACAACCACTCCGGTGGCACCTTGGGTAAGTGCGATGGTGAAAACCTGGCAAACAGGCGCCACTTGTAAAGACAATGGCTCCAGTATCTTTCAGGCTTGTTGCGATCACATTCATACATACACACATCCATCCATCCAAACCATGGCTTGTTATTTGATCTGTAATCAAAGATAGTACTTCATGCGTCTTGCATCCCACTTTTTCATAGTCATGTCTAAAACTGGGGGCAATGCCCTTAACCTATTGATGGAAGTGGATTCTACATTATCTTGTGATTCATTGGGTTCAACATTCAAAACTGTCTCACAAAATCCAAAAACATTCAAAATTGTCTCACAAAAATACCAAAAACATTCAAAACAATTCAAAATCCAAAACATTAGAAAACATCAAAAATAAAACAAAAACATGGCAACACATTGTACATACTCATCCGCACAGATACCAAACAAACATTGTGATATACTCCACAAAATGACCACTTATCAATCGACCACATAATCAACATCAACACTCAAAACTGTCTTCAACAAGGATGCATCATTCCTTACCAAAACAAAGACAAGATGACATTTTCTTTGACAAGAAAATTTTGTTTACGCTATCAAATACTTGGTTGATGTATGGTCTAGTAATTTATATCAGGTTCCTACGACATTGTTTGTGTATCTTTGACGCATTATTCCGATGAAGTTCTGGGGCATGTACTAATGGTGTCTACGTGGGAAGTTCACCAAGCTACGTGATCTTATGCCAAATGCAGTCATAGATCATTACGGCTTGCTGACTTCAGCGTATACCTCGACCATATGAGCATGAACCATTACCAAGGATCCATATTCTTTATTCTTTATGTATATACTGTTTGTTTGTAGGTACAATGCTTTTTCTTTGGTTCCTCCTACCTCATCCAAACTGAATAAAGGTTTTATCTCTTATTATGGTATGCACTTGTCTCAGGATATGATCAGCCTAAGATCAAGGAGGACGTTCCAAGTCATGCATGAAAGGAGATAATCCTTATCTGTTCCGCAAGCAATACTCAGGTCAACTTGATCCATTATATCAAGTTGCTTGTATTAACTTGCTATATCAAATCCATGTAAGAAATACTTTGGTCATCTTGAATCTTTATGTCAAGTTGCTTGTATTTTCTTACAACATTTTAAAGCTCAATGATGAAAAATAAAGCACCATGGATCGTCATTCCATCTCATCTGTATATATTGCATTTCGTTGCATTCCACCCATCCATACATTCATAATAGCTGCATATCATGCATACATAGTCATAATAATGCATACTCTATTTTACTCATCTTCTTCCATAGGACTCGGTCCTAGTCCTCCATATCTTCTATCTAACATCAAATCCCCCCTCACCCTCCCTATCTTGATCATCAACATCATCCTAATCCCTTCATTGCTTCCCATCCTCACTCATCCACAAAATTAAGCCAGTTACTCTGTCTACATAGATACATCGACTCCCACACACCTAGACTATCAACAGATACTCTGATCAAGTATCTTTGGGTTTCAACAGGTAATCGATTATGGTAATCCTAGACTACATCAGGCATTTATCACAATGACCTAGTCTTAACGGGGCTGCCATGATTCCCCACAACCATCCATCGCACGCACATACTATCAATTGATCAACCAATCAAACACAATCCAACAGACAATTACATCAATTGTCTACATCTCAACTTGTATTTTGCTTCATATACCTTGACTTCATCGGGCAATTACATCAATTGTCTAAATCACATCAGGTCACTTTGATTCACTTACTCAGACTTTATCATGTCCAAGTGACCAACTAACATCAACTGTCACGCTTTGACTTGACTGGGGCAATTAAACCGATTGCACCAGATTGTCCAACCAATTTTGATCAATTGTATAGCATCAATCCAAACCCCACACTACATCTGCTATGTATCTCTTGCATGACCTCAGGGTACTCGCTGGCTTGTTGTTTCTTCATATTCACTCCATTTTCTCCCATTCTTTCATCATTAGTTCTAAATTCTTCTATTCTACCTCCCCTCCACTTTTCATTCTTTTTCGAGAGATCGGCCAATTTTTCAAAAAAATTCAGCCCATCTCTCGAGGGGGCATACCACCCATTAAATTTATATTTTATAGGGCATTTCTTCACACCTATTTTTCTTTCTTTGAAACGACGCGATAAACTGCACCGTCTCAAAGAGGGGCAAATGTAGTCACATAAATCTGTCCACTTAATTAAATGAATACTTAGTATTTATTTGATTATTTAACCATCAATCAATAATTAATTAAATTAATATATTTAATTAATTCATCTTAACCCTCTTCTCCTATTAATTAAATAAATTATTCAATTTATTTGATTTAATTCACTTAACCAAATTCAGACCATTAATTAAATAAATAAATCATATTTATTTAATTAAATATTCTCTCACATTTAAATAAATTAATATTTATTTAAATCCCCCAAAATCCCACCTCTCACATTTAAATAAATTAACATTTATTTAAATCACCTTTATCCTCCACCCACTTGTATTTTCCTACAAATGCAAGTTGCACAATTATTTTAAATAAATAATTTATTTAAATCACCTTTATCCTCCACCCACTTGTATTTTCCTACAAATGCAAGTTGCACAATTATTTTAAATAAATAATTTATTTAAATCACCTTTATCCTCCACCCACTTGTATTTTCCTACAAAAGCAAGTTGCACAACTATTTTAAATAAATTATTTATTTAAAATCCTATTTATCCTCACCCACTTGAAACCTTTAATGGTTTCCCTTAAAGTCTTCAAACTTGATGGCTTTAAAGTCTTCAAACTTAATGGCTTCCTTCTATAGTCTTCTTAAGACTTTAATGGTTTTCCTTAAAGTCTTCAAGCCTTTAATGGTTTCCCTCAAAGTCTTCAAGCATTTTAATGCTTTATCTTCCTTTTTCTCATTTAAATAAATTAATATTTATTTGAATATTTATCCAAATGCAAATTACACCATTTAATTGAAATAAATGATTTTATTTTAATTGAAAATACCAAAATTTCTCCCACTTGCATTTTCCTACAAAATCCACTTGCATGCCTAAACCCCTTCTAGAATCTTCTAAACCTTTCTTAATTAACCTAATCCATCCCCTAAATATTGTCACATTCCTAAGCAAATTGGAGTCACTTCTCAAAGACTCCAAAGTCTTTGAAAAGCAATTAATGATTTGTGTGTTCAACAAATTAACCTCTAAAGTCTTCCAAACCACTTATGGCTCTTACATGACCATTAATGGTTAATTCCACTTGCACCCATGGTTAAGGACTTTGACCCCTAACTTAACCCTCATGTAACCCATGTGTCTCTTCAAAGCATTTATTTCTTTGACTAGGGTAACCATCATGTCCCCTCAAGCATTTAATGCTCCTTATCACTCCTCTCAAGCCTCCTCATGGTGACACTTGTCAACATGGGATTGGGTTGAAAGTCTCACATGGATTGAATATCTTTCAATCCTAACCCTTGTTAAGATTACTCAATCTTAACCCTTCATTTCCCCATTTCTTCTATAAATAGAACCCTTCTCCTCAAGAAAAAAAAGAAGCATTAGAGTATTGTTGTTATACTGGTATTAGCATAGAGTTTTTTCATAGCATCACTATCTACACTTGCATAGAATTTGCTTATCATATTCAACTATCTTGAATCTCCATATGGCATCCATGGCTAGTGCTAAAAGCTGAGAGCTACACTCATTTGGGACTTGGAGAGGAGAGGAACAAGGGAGGAGCAACTATGAGCATCCTGATTAGCTATTTTATTCTATGTTTATATGCTTTCTATTTCATGCTTAATATCTCTCTTGATATGCCTGTTTAGGATAATCTTTTGTTGCTAACACTAACGTTTGTTTCTTGTGCTCTTGTGTGTGTTGCCATCAAACAGATTTTCTAATCCTTTTTGCAGAGCATCAGGAGCAATACAATATATTTGGAGTTTCCTGAAATTCTGCGTGTTTGTTGTTCATTTTTTACCAGTACGGATTGGTGGATTCCTAAAACCAATTGGATGAGTTAAGGAAGTCTCACCTTTCATTTGAATCAAGTTTGAGGTCTTGTAACAATCAGATTGTAAAGTTCCATCAAAATCTAATCAGATTGGTCACAAACCTTGGCGACACCTAGGGTTACACTGTAGAGATGCCCTTAATCTGTCATTTTCACCAGAGGGCCAAACAACCTATGGGAAAATTTTAGAGGGGCCATTGTACCATAATATTTTGGTGTTGGTTTGCAGGGAGGCTCCAATCCTGAAGAGATTGAATTGACCCTAGGCGGGCATCTCTATGTGACCGCCTGAACTATAGAAGTGAAAATCACTTACAGTCGACAAAGGAGATAGGGTCAAGTCCTAAAAAATTTTATTTGGTGGTTTAACACCTTAACCCATCTTTCAGAAGTGTTGGTTTAGTTGGGTGACTAATTTAAGGGGTACTTTCTTTGGAAATTAGGCCTAATTGGCTTAATTAGGTCTGGAAGGACAATAAGGATATAGACATTTCAAACTTGTGGTTAGAGTCTAAGCCTTTGAGGAATTGTGTAACTTGATAAAATTTATCTAAATCTTCCCTTAGTTTGTCTTGTCCTTTGGAATTTTATTAAGTTGTGTGTGGAGAACTCAACGGGTAGGGCTACTAGATAAATAGGACAGTTGTGAGACACGTACCCCCTAACACATTTGATAGTCAGATCTTATGGATGTTTTGTGTTGGTTGGACCACCAATAGACAACATACAATATGTTTTCATCCCACCAGTATTGGAAGATTCTTTTCCATTCACACAAGGGTAGAGTGTTTTCATCCTATCGGTACCCGAAGATACTAAACCAGTATGGATCCGGTCACACAAATTATTGTGAGTTGAGTACTTGGTAGGTGTGTTGTTTGAAACCTTGAACAAACAAAATAACTTGATTTGGACATAGTAGTTGTGGTGAGAAAAGGTTATCACCTAGTTTGTTGCCTGGCTTTGCATCATCTTACTTTCTTTTGTTGACTGGTTCTTGCTCTACCAGATTCTTCATTACTACCGGATGCATTGCTGAACACAAAAATAGTGTTCATTCCATACGCATGAATAGACGACCTTTGGTTAAACCGGTTTGACCATCTTCTTTTGGTCATGCTGTTGTAATCGGTTACTAGAACCGATGGACCTCTTGATCCTGCAAAGACATTTCTCCTTTGGTTCAACGCAGGTCTCTGACTTCCATATGCTCTATATCCATTTCCATGTTGAGAATAGTTGGCATACTGATTGTCATGTGACCGAAACTTCCTGTTCCTACATTCATGACTTCTATGCCCAAATCCATTGCAATTATAACACACATAATTTGTATTTCTCGAGGCAACAAATGGACTCTTCTTATTATGCATAGGGGCAGATCTATGCATGTTTCTACAACCTGACATACTATGGCCATAAGCATTACATCTTGGACATACTACATTCTTATTTGTAGACCTTTTTATTCATTCATCTGCCCTATGACCATAATCTTTGCAAGAGAAGTAGTAACCAGTAAAGAATGGCATATGGCTTACAAATTTATTCTATCATGCATGTGGAGATCTTACTGGTTTAGTATCTCCATGACTGTTTCTTTGGGGATGGATCCTGGGATGTTCACTTTCTGAAGTTCTTCCATCTGATCCCTTCTTTTCCCACACTTGCTTTCTCTTGTGGGCGGTAGCATTTTCTTGTCTTCTCCTGGTAGGAGGTCTTCTATTCTGTCTTCTTCTTTTCTTGCTTTCAGTGAAGTTGCCTTCTCCCATCTTCCCTTTTCCTTTGGTATCACAACCTAGGTTCCTAGTTGATAAGCTTTCTCCAGCTTGGGTAGATTCTGGCATTTGAACACAATGGTTTGTCCAGTGTCAATCCCTAATGTAGTTTTTGATGGTTGAAATTATTCTATTTGGAGTTGTAGGATGGAAGTCTACCTATCCTCCTGAGGGTTTGATGTGTGGATGTCAGTTGTTATTGGCTGTGCTAGTAAAGTCGGTCCTCTCACCAATTCAGATGCAAAAAAAAAGACATCAGTGTAATGATGTAATAATGAAAGCTATACTTTGTGGGTTATCAGATGATGTTTCCTCATAGGTGGACAAATGCAAATCAGGAAAGAGCTTGTGGGATATATTAAAGAAGCTCTATGGAAATGATCCTAACACTATAGAACCAGTTTGTGGAAGCAAGAAGGAAAATGTAACACATGAGTTTGTAGATGAAGGTAGATCAGTATGCAACAACATAAATGATGAAGAGGAAACTCACCTCTTCATGGCTCAAGAATCAGAAGATGAGAGGCACACATCTGAGAACGATCATCCTGATCATTCCTATCGGCAATATGTGTTTAGCAATGATAGTGAAGATGAAGAAGAAGATGATGTAGAAGTTAATCTTTAAGGAGAACTTGTAAGTGCACTCGAAGAACTTAGTAGAGTAAGTAATGAATACAAGTTATTCAAGAATGTTGCCATTGTGGAGCAAGACTGGTTAATCAAATGCCTTCAGGAATCAAAGTCAGCCACTACTAACCTGAAAGCATAGGTAGATGATGCTTAAAGGTTAAATGAAGAGCCAAAAGCATATTTGGACACCAAGGTATGCAGGTGTAAAGATTTAGTATCAGAGCTTGAGGCCAAAGATAAAGAATATCAGAAGCTAGAAGGAGATATGGAGAATCTCCGAAAATACCTTGAGAAGTCTCAGGATGAGCTCAAGGTGAGAATCTGGTTTGATAGCAGTAGTGATGCCTTAGATAAGATGTTGAAAAATAAAAAACACTCAAGGACATTGGATGATTTGGAAGTGGTTCCGGTGAATGCTCCACCAGCAAGAATGTCCCCCACAATGACATTATGTTTGTCTCCTCTAATGGAGATAACAAGGGGACAGGTCTTCATAGTCCATAATACTCCTAGGAAGAAGGTTGATCTAACTACATCTAGTGAAGACATAAAATTAAGAATGAAGACTGGTGCTGCAAGAAGGAGGAACAAGAAAGAGAATTTGTATTATTTCAGATACTACATGTGTTAACATCAATGCCAAAGGGGGACATTTTTGGCACTGTGTTAACATTGATGTCAACATGTTTAGGATGGCAACCAATATGGGAGATTGATGAGCAGTATTATCATTGATGCATACTAAAAATGGTGTCATTAATGTCTTCCAACATAATGGTCATTGGAGGTCATTGGAGTCACAAGTACACAAGTTAGTGTTGGCTTGTGTTGAAGACATAAGGACTGGAGATCGGTATTGGATAACAATCGATAAGTGACATGTTGGGAGTGCATTATTGCCAACCGACAAGTGGATCTGCAGGGTGAGCTGATGCAGAAGTGCCAACCGATATGATGTGTGGATGTGAAACAACATGACTCCCACTAGATATAGTTGCAGTCACCAGATGAAGAAGATATCAAAGGAAGAGAAGACTGACAGAGTGTGTGCTCAACCAGATCATATGTGTCTATTTGATGATATGCATGCTCAAACAGGGAATCCATATTGGTGCATTGCAAAATGCAGATGTCAAGGATCCACTCCCATTGGTAAGTGGAGATTATCTCCTATTATGCATTATAGTCCTTCGAGATAAGATGGAAGAATAGAAGGCAAGTGATTGAAGACTCACATCGGATCAATTGGTGAAACACTAAGTTGTCTTAGGTGCATGAGATCAGTGATGTGCATCAGATCTGCAAGGGCAGACATGATGAGTGGCTGGTATAGAGATTGAAGGATGTGTTTGTCAATTTGACAAACTAGTTGATAGGAAAACCGGTCAAATGATGAATAAGGCAAGTTTGAGCAGTTGTAGATAGAGAGAGCAACTGGATTGAAGATGGAGTTTGTTGAAGGTTGATGACATGGTGTCATCAAGGTGGTTGCCGGTAAGTATGTCCACTGGTAAAGATGACAAGGTGCAAAAGTGGGAGGCTCTCATCTATTGAAGATGTGCATGGGGTAGGTTGTCAAGTGTGCTGACCGGTTTAGGTGTTCCACCAGAAGAGAAGCAAAGTGCAAGGGTGAAGGCAGACTGGTTAGGGTATAACCAAAAGGGTTTGCGAATTGATAGATGAACCCAGTTGTGTAATACTGGTTGGTGACCAAGTTAGACCAACATAGTGAGCCAAGGTGG
Organism: Cryptomeria japonica; assembly: GCF_030272615.1. Lineage (NCBI taxonomy): Eukaryota > Viridiplantae > Streptophyta > Pinopsida > Cupressales > Cupressaceae > Cryptomeria > Cryptomeria japonica. The sequence goes on from NC_081414.1 coordinate 312,944,571, forward strand.
ATGCCAACAAAAGTGCATGTGAAGGTGAAGTGGCATGCATGCACAAGTCAGTGTGGTGTGTCAGTGAGGTTGTTGGCAGTTGGTCCAACATTTAATGGCGACTACAAAGCTCGAGGAATGATGGTAAAAAAATGCGGCTCAAGATCAAGGAAATAACAAAGATCCAGGATAGACTAATCTAGCAGATCGAAGTGGGTGAAGGAGATCGCTTCATGCACTTGATTGACCAGACACAAGGTCAAAAAACATGCTATAGATGGCTAAAGATAGAAGACGTACGTTGAAAGGAAAAAAGAATTATGATGCTGATTAATGGGGTGTTGATAATTAGTCAAGGACATGAGATCTGATTGGATATGATCTTTATTGATGACTATTCAAGAATGACATGGGTCACTTTCCTACAAGATAAATCACAAGCATTTGATAGATTCAAGATCTTTCGGAAGATGGAAGAGAAGGAAAGTGGGTGTAAGCTAAAATGCCTAAGATCAGTCTGGGGTAAAGAGTTCACATCAAATGAGTTTGAAGACTACTATGAAAGACATGGAATAAGAAGGCAATACTCAGCCCCCAGGACACCACAACAAAATGGTGTAGTAGAAAGGAAGAACTAGATAGTCAAGGAGATGGCTAGAACCATGTTAAATGAGGCAAGATTGTCGGACATGTATTGGAAGGAAGCAGTTCATACTGCTACATATACCTTGAACTGGGTTCAACTAAGAACAAACAACATGATGATACCTTATGAGCTATGGTATGACCGGAAACCATCAGTCAAGTACTTCAAGGTATTTGGAAGTAAGTGTTTTATCAAGAGAGATATGGATGGTTTAGGTAGTTTTGATTCCAAGAGTGATGAAGGAATCTTCCTTGGTTACTCAACTAACAACAAGACCTATAAATGCTACAACAAAAGACTAAGAAAAGTCATTGAGAGTGTGCATCTAAGAGTTGATGAGGATATGCACAAAGGAAGACAAGCAAAAGTGAACCAGAATGATGATTTCGGTGATGAAGGTGAAGAAGCTCAATCGGACAATGAACCAGAAGAAGCATCTAAAAAGGTCCCTAATCGGTATGTGTAGATAAACCACTTGGAAGAGAATATTTTAGGTAATAAGAGTGATGGTGTGTTAACTAGGAAAAGACTTGCCCAGAATGATGAACAATTCAATTTCTGCCTTATGACTGAAGTAGAACCTAAAACATTCAATGAGGCAAGCAAAAGTAAAAAATAGATGGATGCCATGGAAAAAGAGTTGCAACAGATTGAGAAGAACAAGACTTGGGAATTAGTCCCTAGACCAGAAGACAAGAACATCATTGGCACCAAATGGGTCTACCAGAACAAGATGAACGAAGAAGGTAAGATTGTTAGGCATAAATCTAGACTTGTGTGCAAGGGTTACTCTCAAGTAGAGGGCATTCAATTTGAAGAAAATTTTTCATTGGTAGATAGATTAGAAGCAAGTGGGATGTTTCTAGATTTATCAGCCTACAAGGGTTATAAGGTATATCAAATGGATGTGAAATATGCCTTCCTTAATGGAAATTTAGAAGAAGAAGTGCACGTGGAGAAACTGGAAGGGTTTCTATTACATGATGATGAAACTTTTGTGTGTCGGTTGAATAAAGCCCTGTATGGTTTAAAGCAGGCTCTTGGAGCATGGTATTCAAGGCTAGATTAGTATTTGAAGGAGAAAGGATTCAAAAAGGGGAGTGATGAAAACAATCAATACATCAAGACAGATGGAAATCACATGATCATTGTGGTTGTGTATGTAGATGACATCGTCTTTGGAGGCAACAAGGACACTCTTTGCAAGGATTTTGATGATCAGATGCAGTCAGAATTTGAGATGTCAATGCTTGGAGAATTGACATACTTCCCTGGTTTGAAGATATCACAACTAGATAAGGGAATTTTCATCTCACAAACCAAGTATGCAAAGGATATGTTAAAGAAGTTTCAAATAGAGGATTGCAAATCAGTGAGTACCCCCATGGTGACTAGAAGAAAATTAAGAAAGAATGATGAATCACTGGTGGTGGATCAGACATTGTATAGATCCATGATAGGCAGCTTATTGTATCTTACTACCTCTAGACCGGATATAGTGCAGGAAATGTGTATGGTGGCTATTGGCATTGTGTTTTCATTGATGTCAACTGGTTTAGGATGGCAACTAGTATGAGAGATTGATGAACAATATTGTCATTGATGCATACCAAAAATGGTGTCATTAATGTCATCCAAAACAATGGTCATTGGAGTCACCGGTACACAAGTTAGTGTTGGCTTGTGTTGAAGACATAAGGACTAGAGACTGGTATTGGATAAGAACCAGTAAGTGACATGTTGGCAGTGCATTATTGCCAACCGACAAGTGGATCTGCAGGGTGAGCTAATGCAGAAGTACCAACCGGTATGATGTGTGGATGTGAAACAACAGGACTCCCACCAGATATAGTTGCAGTCACTAGATGAAGAAGATAACACAGGAAGAAGAGAAGACTGACAGAGTGTGTGCCCAACCAGATCATATGTGCCTGTTTGATGATATGCCTGCTCAAATAGGGAAGCCATATTGGCGCATTGCAAAATGCAGATGTCAAGGATCCACTCCCACCAGTAAGTGGAGCTTATCTCCTATTATGCATGGAATGCATCATAGTCCTCCGAGATAAGACAAAAGAGTAAAAGGTAGGTGATTGAAGACTCACATCGGATCAATCGATGAAACATTAAGCTGCCTTAAGTGCATGAGATTAGCGATGTGCATCGGATTTGCAAGGGCAGACATGATGAGTGGCTGGTATAAAGATTGAAGGATGTGTTTGTCACTTTGACAAACTAGTTGATAGGAGAACCAGTCAAATGATGAAGAAGGCAAGGTTGAGTAGTTGCAGACAGAGAGAGCAACCAGATTGAAGATGGAGTTTGTTGAAGGTCGATGACATGGTGTCATCAAGGTGGTTGTTGGTAACTATGTCCACCGGTAAAGTTGACAAGGTGCAGAAGTGGAAGGATCCCATTTGTTGAAGATGTGCATGGGGTAGGTTGGCAAGTGTGCTGACCGGTTTAGGTGTTCCACCATAAGAGAAGCAACGTGCAAGGGTGAAGGTAGACCAGATAGGGTATAACCGACACGGTTTGCGAACCAATAAATGAACCCAGTTGTGTGGTACTGGTCGGTGACTAAGTCGGACTGACATAGTGAGCCAAGGTTGATGCCAACGAAGGTGCCACATGAAGGTGAAGTGGCATGCATGCACAGGTCAGTATGGTGTGTTGGTGAGGTTGTTGGTAGTTGGTCCAACATTTAATGGTGATTGTGAAGCTTGAGGAATGATGGCAGTAGATTGCGACTCGAGATCAAGGAAACAACAGAGATCCAAGACAGACTGATCTATTAGATCGAAGTGGGTGAAGGAGACCGCATCATGCACATGATTGACCAAACACAAGGCCGAAAATCATGCTACAAACAGCTAAAGATGGAAGACGTGCATTGAAAGGAAAAGAGAATGACGATGTTGATTGATGGGTTGTTGATCATCAGGCAAGGACATGAGATCTGATTGGATATGATATACCATGATGATCAGAGATCACGTTGGATGCAGATTCAGTGCATGGCAGAAACCCCAACGTGCCAATGTTCAAACTCACATTTAGGAAAGAAAGTCTGGTTATAAGTATGTGAACCAAAGATGTAAAAGGTGGTATTGCATGAGAGAGTAAAGCCAATGAAGGGAGTCAAAACCAGAGTGATAACCAGTCAAGTGCTCAATGATAATCAGAGAAGAGACTGAGTGTGTGAGAGAGTACTAGTTTGAAGAGTTCAACTGGTGAGAGTGAGGTAACCTGCAGTCTTCCATTAAGTTTGACAGAGGAGTGCATCGGCGATGATTGAACCGACAGAGAAGAGCCATAGTAGATTGCAAAGAGAAGGGCATAGTGAGAATCAGAAGAGAACCGGTAAGTCGAGAACTGGCAATAATCAAATAGCAGACAACTGAATGAGTGAAGAAAATCGGTGGTGGCTAGCTACAGTGTGATAGAGAGAAAAAAGAACTGACAGAGAGCAAAACTGACATAGAAGAAGAAGAGGTTGAACCGATAAGGTTGTAACAGAGAGTGAGTTACAACAGGAGATAAGGTTGTAGCAGTGAGAAGGTGAGCAGATAACCGACAGATAATTGGAGAGAGGAGAATCGATGGAGAGACTTGCATGAGAGCTACAAAGTTCTTTTGTAACAAGGAGATTACTTTTGTATTTATTATATGATCTTGTAATCACTGAGTTGGAGATCGGTGCTCCTTGGGTTGGTGCCCTAAAATTAGAGGTTGGTGTCCTAAAGCAGGAGTGGTACTCCCTAGGTTGGTGCCCTAAATGTTGTAACCGAAGTTTTCATTGTGAGGTTGGATTGGAGCAGTAGTCTCCAACAACATTTCTCACCGAGGTTTTTCTTAGTTTGGGTTTTCCTCATACATCTGATGTTATGTAATGTGCCTTTTATGTGTGGTTGCATTTATGTCATTCTCGCATCTAACCGGTATGTCTGGTTTATGTTAGATCAGTTAACCAGTATACACACATAGGATAGAAAAAGGAAAAGTTTGGAAACCACCGATTGACCCACCCCTCTCAGTGGCATCCTATGTTCAACATAAGTGTGCTATGGTGATTGCTAGAGGTGTTAGGTTTGGCACTTTGTATAAGCTAGAGGAATACACTGTTGAGTGTAATAACACTTTTGTAAAAGGTAAATCTGTGGATACTTCATCCGAAGATTTGAGGGTTTCACCTTTAGTGGATGGACATGGCTTTTGGGTACCTAAGGGTTCTCTTTCTTTTGAAGCAAAGTTACCTGCAGAGAAGACAATGTTATGGCACCAAAGACTTGGCCACATTGGAGAAAAGAGTTTAAGGAACTTAAAAAATAAAAAACCTTGTTGAAAGTTTGAATGATTGTAATCTCGACTTTGATTTCTGTGAGCATTGCATTTATGAAAAACAAAACGGTAGTCAGTTTTACTCGAGTTCTCATAAAACTTGTGGTGTTTTGGATCTTATTCATTTTGATGTGTTTGGTCTTGTAGATGTTCTTTCCATTGAAAAATACACATATTATATTTCATTTATTGATGATTTTAGTAGGACATGAGTATACTTTCTAAACTATAAATATGAAGTTTTCAGTCGATTTAAAGAATTTAAAGAAATGGTTGATTTGCAGACTGGAAAGAAAATTAAATGTTTGAGAACTGATAATGAGGTGAATTTTGCTCTAATGATTTTGATAGATTATGTAAATATTGTGGCATTAATAGACAAAAGAAAACTCCGTATTCTCTACAACAGAATGGAGTTGTAGAAAGAATGAACATGACACTGATGGAGAAGGCTAGGAGTATGTTGAGTGGTGCTGGTCTAGAACAAAAGTTTTGGCCTGAAGTTATTGCCACTAATTGCTACCTGATTAACAGGTCTCCTACATCAACTCTTGTTGATACAAAACCTACGGAAGCATGGCTGGGTCACAAGCCTTCATTAATACATCTTAGAGTTTTTGGTTGCATGGCATATACACATGTGCAAAAGGAGAGGCAAACAAAGTTGGAGAACAAGGCTGTGAAATGTATCTTCATAGGATATGGTTATGGTGTGAAAGGGTGCAAGATTTGGGACTTTGTTGCATAAAAGGTAATACATAGTAGGAGTGTTATTTTTAGAGAAATTAAGTCTTCTTCTATTACATTGTAGCCAAAACAAAACAAACATGAAGATGTGATTCAATTCCCTTCTACGTTTGAAAGAGTTGAATCGAGACCCCTAGATAGCCATGAAGTTAAGGAGAGATCATCTAGCTTTGAATCTTCAGAAGATGAGGAAAAACCTCCAACTCAACTTGTTCGAAGGTCTACAAGACATAGACAACCACCTGAAAGGTATTCACTTGATGATTGGAGATGTATATTTGCTTTGAATACTAATGTAGATGAACCTAGATCTATAGAAGAGGCGTTAGGTATGAATGATGCAAAATCCTATAAGATTGCTATGGAAGAAGAAATGACAGCTTTGAAAAATAATGATACATGGGATCTTGTACCATTTCCTGAAGGATGAAACTTGTTGGTTGTAAATGGGTGTTCAAGAAAAATATTAGTTTAGATGGAGGTGTTGTGAAGTATAAAGCAAGGTTGGTTGCAAAAGGCTACTCTCAGGTTAAGTGTGTTGACTATGGTGAGATATTTTCTCTTGTTGCAAAAATGACATCCATTAGATTTTTGCTTTCTATTGTTGTTTTTTATGATTTAGAGGTTGAGCAAATGGATGTGAAAATTGCTTTCCTTCATGGTGATTTAGATGAGGATATTTTTATGACATAACAATAACATTATGTGGTGAAAGGTAAAAGTAATTTGGTCTATAAATTTAAGAAATATTTGTATGACCTCAAACAAAGTCCTAGGATGTACCAAAATTTTGATACATATGTGTTTAGTTTGGGATTTGAAAGTTCTAAATCAGATCACTATGTTTATTATAAATCTAATGGTGATTATTTCTTGTACATTACATTATATGTTGATGATATGATATTCATTGGTAAAGGGAAAGGCACTATTTCAGAACTAAGGTCTCATCTTGCTGCTAAATTTAAAATAAAATATCTTGGTGCAATGAAATACATTATTGAAATGGAAACTAGAAGAGATAGAGTGAACAGAAAGCTATGGCTAGACCAGAGTAAGTATGTGAATCCAGTTTTACAGAGGCTCAATATGTAGGATTGTAGACCATTGTGTGTTCCTTTTACAATTGGAATGAAATTATCTATTTAGATTGTCCTACATCCCCATAGGAGATGGAATACATGAGCAGAGTGCCTTACTAAAGTGTAGTTGGAAGTTTGATGTATGCTATAGTTTGTACTAGACTAGACATTACCCAAGTAGTGGGAGTTATTTCCAGATATATGTCTAATCCTGGTAGAGTTCATTGGGATGCAATCAAAAGAGTCTTCAAATATTTGAAGGGTACCTAAAAGTATTCTTTGTGTTATCATGGTAATTTGGTTGGAGATGTGATTTCCCTTGATATTTGTTAGAGTTATCTTTTATTAGCTAATAATTATTTATTTAATTATTAGTCTATTATGCTCCATGCTTAAGCTAAACTTAAGAATCTTATAATTCTTTAGGGTTTTCACCTTTAGGGTTTCTAGTATCCTTTTATAAGTATTCTCTCTTTGTATTTTCATAACAACTATAATTATTGAACTGCATTCTTGTTGCACAATCAATATGACTCCTCTTTTCCGGATCTCTAAATTTTGGCCTCCATAGCTTTTTTGCTTCTCTCTTTTTGTGACAGGTTTGCATGCAGGTGATCTTTAGGAGCTGTAGAGTTGATTTTTCATCAACTCCAATATGGTATCAAAGCTCTAGATCTGCATGCCCCTATTCTCTTCACAAGAGAATTTGGGCCTTGTTCTTCAGATCTGTGTATTATGGGGTTTGTGTAGTTTCTTTTTTCCATTTCTGGGGGTAGCTTATTTTTTGGTACATTTTTGTGCCAAAAGGACCTCACGGTTGGATTTAGGAGGCCGATTGGATGAATTTTGATATATAATTTGCCTATTTTCAGTGATAGGGGCATCTAGGGCATATTTTTTTCATTGGCACACTTTACAAGGCATAAAAATCCGTACGACTGTACCTACAAATGTGTCAGAAAACTTTTTTTTTTACCCTCTTTATGCCCTACAAGAGGGTTTTTTTTCTTTTGGTTGTAACTTGGTCATACGGAGGTGTTGTTTCAAACACCTTATATCGTCGAAAAGCTCTTTTTGAGCTCTATCCAGATTTGGAGGTTTGAACTTTTGATTTTGCTTTTTTGATGGCATTTTTTTTCTATCAAAGCTAGAGGTTCCTTTTTGCACTCCGAGAGACATTACTTGAGCATCCGAACTCCATTTGTCAAAAAATTTATGTTGTTGGAAAGCTTGTTTTGTGTACTTTCTATTCATATGAGTGTTCTTCCAAGATTTTGCTCTAGGTGTATTTTATTCAATTTTTTTCTTTTCAACACTGGTGAATATCTTGGATGTTTCAGGTCCTGAGATCTCTTTCTTTGAGTAGGATGTCTCATCTTTTGCTTTATATTTCCAGTCTTCTGTCTCTTCTTATCATTGTAACATTTTATTAATGCAAACAGACTGAGATAAAGTGCCATCATGCATTGTATAGTTGGGATCTTGCACATCTTATACCTTATTGTACATGCACTACTTATAAAGTGTCATGGGGGGGTGAAGTTTGCCTTTGTTTGCCATCTACCTTTGTCACATGAGTGTTCCTTCCATGACATTAGCCTCATGATGTGTGTCAAGTGAGTGTTCCTCCCACGACACTATCTACTTTCTCTGCACCTTCAATGTTCCTGGTTCTTCGTCATGTAGTTCTTGTTGGTCATTCTTTTCAATGTACCTGTCTCTCTCCCTTGTCAACATTATGGGGGGGGGGGGTTTGTCCTGTTGGTTCTAATGCTTCCTTGGCTCGATTGATCAGCTCTTCAGGCTTTTGTGTTTTATGCCATCTATATCTTCGAGTTCAGTTGTTTATCTTTGTTTGCCATCTGGTTCGAGTAGTGTCATTTGAGGACACTCATGTAGATTATAGTCTTCTCTAGCTGGTCATGTTCTATTTCAATGGAGATTCTTCATATTAGCAGTTACTCTTCGACAGTGTTTGCAACCATTTCATGCTTCAATGGTGTTCTTCATTCTCTTCTTTTTGTTCCTATCTTCTAGAACACTCTTGTTTGGAGGCTTCTTAGTCCTTAACTTGAGCTTTCATCTCTTCTTGGAGAGGAGTTTTGTTCCCATGGGGTTTTCTCCTTTTTTCTTCACTTTATAGAGATTTTATTGTACTTGGGTACCTCATTAGGCCTAGTTGTTGGGACCCATTGTTGCTTTCCTGCATTTTTTACATGCCTTTTTTAGTCCTTAGTTGTTTTTTAGCTACTCCCTAAGTTCATCTTAAGGTGGGGGAGGGGGGGGTGTTAGAGTTATCTTTAATTAGCTAACAATGATTAATTTAATTATTAGTCTATTATACTCCATGCTTAAGCTAAACTTAGGAATCTTATAATTCTTTAGGGTTTCGAGTATCCTTTTATAAGTATTCTTTCTTTGTATTTTCATAACAACTGTAATTATTGAATTGCATCCTTGTTGCACAATCAATATGACTCCTCTTTTCTGGATCTCTGAATTTTGGCCTCCATAGCTTTTTTGCTTCTCTCTTTCTGTGATAGGTTTGCATGCAGGTGATCTTTAAGAGTTGTAGAGTTTATTTTTCCTCGACTCTAATAATATTCATGGTTATGTGGATTTAGACTTGGTAGGTGATATTAATAGCAGAAGATCCACTTGTGCTTATGTGTTTACGTTATTTGGTGGTTCAATTAATTGGATAAGTAAGTGACAGGTTGTGGTTGCTTCGTCCACTACAAAAGAAGAGTATATGGAAACTACTCATGCTTGTAAAGAAGCCATTTGGCATAAAAGACTATGTTTAGCTATTGGAATAAAACAAGGTGCAGTGACAGTTTATTGTGTCAGTCTGAGTGTGATCTGCTTAGTTAAGAACTCGACATTTTATGCCTGGACCAAGCACATTGATGTTCAGTATCATTTTGTCAGAGATATGGTTGAAGATGACAAGGTGAAGATGGTTAAGGTAGAAACTTTGATGAATGTTGCAGATTCTTTAACTAAGGTTGTGAGCACAAAGAAGTTCAGATGGTGTTCAGAGTCTATGGGCCTCATGGCCCCTAGCAATTAATTTATTGTGTTGATACTCCCTTTTCTCTTGAAAGGTGTTCAACAAGTGGGAGAATGTTAAAAAAATGATGTCTCAACCTTGCGTTTACATGAGGTTACTATTTATAGTAAGTTTTCATTTGAGCATGAAATGCTACAAAATTTTCCTCAAAGCTTCAAATTGGCTAGATAAGGATGACGATATATTTTCATCGCAAGATCATAGCTAGTTTTTAAGATATTAAAATTTCCATTTTTGGAGGGTGCGAAAAGGTTTAGATTTAATTTTGAGGACTTTAGACCCTCCAAAATACCCTAAAAAGTGGGTGTAACTGATGTATTAGGTTACGAGGTGATATAGCGCTTCACGAACTTTTTGATGCTTCAAACAATTTGTCAATTGGACACCTGGTTCACAATTTATGGCCTTCATAAGTTTGGACTCCTGAAATAGGAAATATAAAATGCATTAGAGACATAAATGAGCTGTAAAAGGGAGGGACACGTGTTGATTTATGTTTTGGCACATCATATGATATCTAGATTGGAGATAAGGTCATCTCTACTCTATTGGGTGGTTTTAGTCCATGGTTTTATAATATTGTTTGACGATTTCCAGTATCGTATCTCCTATAAATGAGGTACGTCAGATAGAGGTTGGGTGTAAAGAGTCTTATGGCTATTGAGTTACCTCTGAATCTTTGATTAGTGGTACTCCCGTGAAGAGATTTCTCTACAAGTATTTTATAATTTATTATTTATTGTTGAATAATATATTGAGTTGCTTTTGGAGCGTGGGGTTTTTCTCCCTAAAGGGTTTTCCCCACATAAATCACTGTGTTGTGGTATGCATGTTATTGTGTCTATTTTTGTCAAGTTTCTGTAACTATTGTAACAATTTGTAAAAGTTTTTTGCATTACCATCCTCTCAAGGTGAGTGTAGGAAGTTGTTCCGCTACTTAATTTCCTTACACCTCCAACTAATGGACTGCAAAAATTTCTCAAGAATATACTCGTGCCCAAATAGCCATTCTTCATCAAAAACTTTTGAATCATAGTCCACTTTATTCATGACTTCATGCATAATATCAGTATGGAAGTTTGGCTCATCATTGGTTAAATCTACGTTGCTAGATCTAAAATTATTATCAGTTAAAACAACCACTTGAAAATATGCAACTATTTATTCATCCATCTTACCATCAACACTTACAATCCTTACCAGTTGGTGAATTCCCTTTTGTTGAAAGTAAAACTCTTTTTCCATATAAAATATTGTCTTCCACTTCATCCTTACTTCTTTGCTCATTAATTTCCACTCTTTCAAACTTACTAAAATTGAACTCAATTTGTTCAACATTAATTTCAAGAGAATGAGAGATTTCAAAGAGAGGATTATCTTTGACCTTTGAGTCTTCATAAAAATTTGTTGGTAGGTATAATGTGTTAAATCTACTCCAACTATTTTTACTCTCAGGTTTTCCCAACTATTCCTCCATTTTTATTATTATTGTAACATTCTTTACTAGTTCGACATTAATCATATCTTTGTTTGAACACACAAGGAAAGCATCATAAATCAAATATTCTTCTTGCAGATTGTAGGCTGAATCAAAATTTAGACATGCTACTGTTGGTTGTGATTTTTGAGTTTCACATTCTATAATCATGGGGTCAAATTTGATGGAAATAACTTCTTCTCATTTTGCACAAATAAAATCATCACTGGAGACACAAATAGATTGAGAATGCACTTTATCCAGATCTTTACCAAGCTCAATCATCAAACTATCAGATTTGATGTCATTTTAATTTGCATATGTTTCATCCACTAAACAAACATCATAAACAATGTAATCTTGCATAATTTCCCCTCTTGAAAAATAATTTCTTAAAGTGGAATGGTGATTTACCTATTCTTGTGATTTCTTTTCTTCCCGCTCATTTGTATCTTCCACTTTGAATTTAGCAATATGACCATTCTCACCCACGATTCCACACAAAAATTCATCCTCTGAACATTTCAAGCACCGGTTAGGAATAAAAACAACATTATGTTCCTTTGGTAATACCTCTTTCTTAGGAAAAATATTTGGTTGTTCAATTTGCCTCATATGTATGCATGTCATGAAAGGTTTTGGTTCTTCATATTTAGCTTGGTTCAAATTCTTCTTTGTTGTTGACACTCATTCCATGGCATTGATAAATCACTAGGCTCGACAAGTGTTTTCACAAGATCTTTCTTATCAAGAATCAAAAATTTATAAGAAACCTGGTGTTCAAGTTTTGGCTCTTCCTTAAGTAATCTCAATCTTTGTACTACAACCTACAATTGATGAATTTCTTATTCAAAAATTTGAGTAAATAATATATGTGATGTAAACTTCTTATCAACAATATACATTTGCAAGCTTTAGATGGATGCAACTTTTTCTTTTGAGATTCGGAGATACTTTCTTTGAGAGTGTTCCAAAAAGAATGAAGTATCTTGTCATCTTTAGCCAATATTTCCTCAATTGCTGGTGTCGGTCGTCCTTTGAATTTGGATTGATTTCTTTGTTTTGTTTGGCACTAAACCATTTTTCAGAGATCTTCAAATTTACAAAGTCACCAACCTCCATTCTAGGGGAGGCACCTTTTGATATATGAGGAAACAAAACATCAATCTTTTTGTTCCCTAGTAGAGTTGCCAAAAATTTGTTAGTTTACAGATTTGTCTTTTTCAAAAATTGACAATTTGACTCAGTTCAACCTAGGTATAAAGACAAACTAGACTAACAATTGGAGAAATCACTGTGAAACTAGCGATTTTCCTCACAATTTTGGAAAGGTACAACTCCCTTTGTATGATATAATCTGGGTTTTATAGGGTATGCTTTTAACTAGAAAGTAGAAAAGGAAACTAACACCTATGCATAGCCATGGCACAAATGTGACTGGAAATGAGAATGAAAAGGAATAAAGATGGATGGTACACAATCCATCCAATTAGTCCCAGTGAGTGATAATAAATGAGAGAGTTAACAATGATTCTTTTCAAATAATATGGACACAATTATGACTCACAGATCATTTTAATGGACATATTCATAGTTTGTCATAATAGAGGAAACATCAAGGAAAAGATTACAAAGACATAAGAAAATGACAATAAAAGGAAATATAAATGAACACATAGTTTCATAAACATCTCCTTTCTTTCATTGATGTAAAAACATAACACACGATCTCTCTTTCTCTATTACAAAAGATTGTGCTTGAAAAAGAGAATACACTACTCAACCCTCTTCTAGAAATGAAAACTAAAACCTTTCTCTTTGTCGATTCTCACTCTCGCATTGAAGTGAAATGTGGGATTTGATTAAAGTCCCTTCAATAATCTATTAATTGCATGTTTAAAGACTCTCCAATGAGCCTTTTCAGTTTCTGTAACTGCTTCTTTCTTTTAAAAGACTTCAAAAATAAAATAGCCCTTTCACTTTCACGTGAAATTGATGCTTTAAAATGATTTAAAATATTTTAAAATGTTTTAAATTATTGCACACAAACTATAGAGAACTTGAGAAATTTTAATTTCTCCTATGGCTATTTTAGAGCATGATTTTGTTGTGAGTCAATCGAGCATCCTAGGGCCACAAATGTTTTTGAGAAACTATGAAAATTAAAATAAAACGTGGGTTTATTATCCATTTTTTAGCAGCTCACAAAAATAAATTACTTTCTTTGTAAACTGACCCTACCAGCCATATCACTCCACAAAAAAAATAAAAAATTAACATATCATATGGGCTTGTACAACCACCAAATTAAAACTGGAGACATTTGAGGCCAAGAAGATCAAGTGGGTTTCCTTCAAATTTATGTAATTCACAATTTTTTTGAGACACATTTTATGACCTTGGAACCATTAAAGTCGACTAATAAAAAAAATTAGAACTCTGAAACAATGGAACCATTGAAGTTGGCAGATCAGAAATTTTGGAAACTCCAAAACAATGGAACCATTGAAGTCAGCGAATCAATTTTTTTTGGAACTCTAGAACATTGGAAACATTAAAGTTGACAAATTGGAAATTTTTGGAACTTTGGAACACTAGAACCATTGAATTTGTGTAATGCCCCGCCAAAAAACCCTAGGGAAAATAGCTAACATTCTAGAAAAAGAGTGAAATATATTTTTTTTGTAAAACATTAATCGAACACTTTAAACATTTAAAAGATAAGATTAAGTTAATATGCACAAGTAGAAGACAACTACTAACTTTTCCCCTAAGGTTTTCTCAACATGGTTACTTATCTAACCATACATTAGTTAAGAAAATTAATCTAACTAAAGATGACATTTAATGCATTCATGTATATAAGAAAAATTAATTAACTAAAGATTCATTTAAGCAAGATAATGATTCTTACAAATACATTACATAACATAAATAATTATAAAACTAATGTTACATTTAATTGTATAGAATCAATGCTTTCAATAACAGAAATAAAAACCTACCATCTAATACTCATTCCATATACATCAAGTTTACATCATAATTACAACGTGGTTACATCATTTTCCATGTAGGCATGAATATACATAGAGTGATACACATAAATACAACATGGTAGATGCATAAAGTCACCATTTGACTCACTGAGCTGACCAAATCCAAGAGAGAAAGCTGGAACAAGTACAAATCTAATCCATGCAATATCAGTACAAAATCTTCGATGGAAAAAGGTACTACCACCTGACCATGTGGACCAAAAAGGACCACCCCTTCGTGCTAGAAGATAGAAATAAGGACCTCAAGAAAACAACAAAGATAAATAGCACATGGTCTGAAAACACTACCACCGAGTAAAACCACATAATCCAGAAGCATACAGATAAAACTCCAACAAGAGTGTTCTAGGTGCCACTAACACAAAGACTGGACATTAGTGTACACAAGGGAAGAGTATCATCGCATAGCTCGATATGGGTTATCTTGGCAGGTCTCCATAGGCCCCGACCCCCATCCTCGGTTATCCTGGCAGCCTATCCCAACCCTTGACCCCCATTCAAGTCTCATACAGTGCCAACTTACCTTTCAAGAAGACAAGGTAGTTGATCATGTCATTCCAGACCTTCCCACTTCATCCTGAGTCTAAATGAGCACTCAACCATGAACGAGGCACACTTAATCTTGTTTAATGTATTAAACCACCCAACCCCCTAATTCATTAATTAGGTTATTACTTTTTTAATAACTCTACCATGGGTTATCCTGACGATCTCTTTAGGACCCCGACCCCATGAAGAGCCAGTCTCCCTTAATGTCACTGACCTACTCCAAGGTTACATATAAAGCATAAAATCAACATAGGCCAATAATCATCACATGGGGTTTCAAGCACAACTACTATATACTTGGCCACTTAGAACCTCTACAAGGGATGAACAAACTAGAGGTATTACAAATAACAAAATGGGTCAACTCACATTACAAGACCACTTAAAGGGAAATGACGAGAAATGACAAAAAGCAAAGGCATAACTCCCACATGACTTTTAATACAAGAAAATTTCATAAGGCCCTAAACTTATTTAATATAACACTTAAATACATAAAGACTGCACATTCTCTTTTGAACATTCTTCCAACAAGTTTCCCAAACAGATAAATTTAACCAAATAATCAACCACCTACTCATTTGCAAATAATGCCAAATCAATTCTTCTAAATAATTATATAATCATTAACACAAAATACGCCTACAATAGTGAATTAGTCTAACAAAATGTGTGTGTGTGTGTGCACGTGTGTATACACATATAGACATATATACATATATGTACATAAATGCACATATAGATATACATATATGCACATATACACATACATATACATATATGTACATATATGTATATGTATATCTATATGTACATATATGTATATGTATATCTATATATATATGTACATATATATATATATATATATATATATATATATATATATATATATATATATATATATATATATATATATATATATATATATATATATATATATATATATATATATATATATATGTACACACACACACATATATACATACACACACACATATATGTGTAGACACATAAATTTGTCTATTAATTAAATGAATATTAAATATTTATTTAATGACTAAATATTCTTCTACATTTAATTAATTCACTTTAGTCTATTCTTCTATTTTTAAGTTAAATAAATTTAATCAATTTATTTAATTACTAACTATAGTCTAGGTTATTAAATAAATCTAATTTATTTAATTCATCCCCCCTTCTTCCTATTTAAATAAATTTAACATTTATTTAAAAATCAAATCCCCTTTTTAAATAAATCAATGTTTATTTAAAAATAATTCATCCATCTGCATTCTCCTACAAATGCAAGTTGCACATTTAAATAGATTTTTATTTTAATAAAAACCTATTTACCCACACTCACCTCTTTCTAGATTATTCTTTATTTCTTTAAACCCCTTCTAGATTCTTCTAACCCCTTCCAATTTAGCCTAATCCCTCTTCTAAACATTTGCACAATCTTAATCCAAGATTAACCCTCAACCCATCATCTCACCCATTTAAGACTCTGTAGAGTCATAAATGTTTCCCTTCTCCAACACACCAACCCACATGGGTCTTGACCCTTTGGTCAAAGCTTAACCATGGGTAAACTTTGCACAAGAGTTTACCTATTGGATAATAACCTTACCCTTGGATAAAAAATTTATCTAATAAACCCCAACCACATGAGGTTACCCTCATGTCCCCTCAGGCGTTTAATGTGTTGGCATTCTGATGCAATTTTGTATGACCGGTAAATGATATGGTTGTCATTGTTGGCAACACCGTCTCCTTAGTCTTCTCAATCCTTAGGGAGTAAGCAAACCGGTCAGTGATTAAACTAGCAGATAGTAAGTATACAGACAAGCAGTAGACCGACAAGTAGTAGACCGGCAAGTAGTAAGGTGATCGGGTAGCGGTGAGTAGATCGGTAAGGAAGACGTCCTTCGGCTAAGCAAAGACTAAACTGGTACATAGGAAGAAATCAGCTAGACAAGGTTGTGATTGGTTCACCAGAAAATTCGGTAACTGACAGACTGGTAACGTTCAGTTACAACCAGTTAAATCATAAGTCTTCTCTCAGTAAACAAACAGACATATTGACATGTTCGACAATATTGACAGAGATTCCTGCATGATTTCAGAAGTGCATTTTAAGGCTTGACAATGGAATTTTGAAATGTATGTTTTGGAGGGAAAAGTTGGCGAAAGACTTAAGGGTCTATAAATTCACATATCTCATTCTTGAGAGGATTGTTGTTAAGGTGAATGAAGTTAATGTGAAAAAGGACACAGGGGGAGTTTTAGAGTGTGCAGAGCCGAGTGACAGAAGACCGATAGAGTGGGGTTTCACAAAGCAATGACTTAGGTGAGAGAGGACCGACAGTGCAGGATTCAAGTATTAGCAAAACGACAGAAGGCAGAGTTGTGAAGGACAGACACAACCAATGCAGACCAAGACCAATGCCTAATTGTGATTTGATTAGGCTAATGTGTAGCTTCATGTATTTGATCATTTATCTGTTGTTTTGAAATGACTGCAATATAAATCCCTTAACTGGGTGGACTTTAACAGGTCCCATTGTATAAATACCTTAACCAGGTAACATCTTAACTGATGTTCTAAGTCTTTTAACAAGGCTACCTTTAACAGGGTAAAGGCACTAATCAGCCTTGTTCAAAATCCCTTAACCGGTTGGCACCTAACCAGTGTCTTTGTAATCTCCTAACAAGGATGGCTCTTCACCGGGCCTACTCCAGAAGAGTACAAATTTTGTGAGTTCCTACTCACACCGTGGTTTTCTCCCTATTGGGTTTCCACGAGATAAATCTATGTCTTTGTGTATCTTTTCATGTATGCTTAATCTTCTACAGTAAATGTGTACATTAGTGAATGGTTAATTAGTTCATATTTAAAGCTAAAGTATCAATTAGTAAAAACCGGTAATGTACTGATTCACCCCTCCCCTCTCAGTACTGGTTGGCACTAACATAATGCCCCCTTCCTCTCCTCTCAAGCCATTACATGTTGACACTTGTCATCATGGGATTGGATTGAAAACCATCACATGGATCACAAACCCATCAATCCTAACCCTTCACAAGCTCACTCAATCTTCGCCATTCAATCAATATTTTTTCCTATAAAGGAGCCCTCACCTTCAAGCAAAGGAGGAAGCATTAGAGCATTGTTGTTGTACTCATGCTTGAATAACATAAATAAAATTATAAATCTGATTAGGGGGTAAAGACGATCACAAATCTTTAACTAATCAAGTATAATCAAGCATAACACAATATAATGTCAAATACGAAAGAAATCAAAGCTTTAAACTAAGTAAAACTCCCTAAATCTGATTTGTGCTTCCATTGTTCTTCTCCGAAATTACATGGGTGGCTCTCAGGTATTGCACTAAAATTCCTGCATAAGATGGCAATTGCTTTGAAGAGTGTGATCTAGACTAATTTGTGAAAATGATGTTGATTATATACATTTTCAACACATAAGGGGGAAGGATTTGAACTCAAGTCCTTATTGATAGTCAACTGATTTTGATTGATCGGTGAAATCATCTTGATTGATTTGTTAACTCAATAGATTGGTTTGTTAATAGGATAGATTGGAGAGTGAACTCAATTGATTAACCACCAGACTAAATAGACTAGCTAGTTGACTGAATTGATTGATTAGATGACTGAATGGATTGGTGAGATAAGTGGATTGATTGACTAGTCAGAAAAAGATGATTTGAAGTGAAAAGGGGAGATTGAAGAGTTAACTGATTCAATCAATCAGTTATGATTTTGACATGTGTTGTAGGATTTTGGAATTGAATTTGATTTTCATTTTCAATTTGGATTTGAATTTGGACTTTCGAATGCTGAAATGTGCATGAAATTAACTGAAATTCAGATTTGGTGAAATATTAATTTGATGATTTGCATTTAGATGAAATTAATTGAAATTTGAATTTGGGGAATTTGGAGGAATAAATAAATAAATAAAAATAATTTAAATATTAGAAATAAAATTAATTAAATAATAAAGATTATTTAATTAAGAAAATAATCGTAATTAATAAAATAAATAATATTTAAATAATATTTGAAAAAGGGGTTTGATTAATTAATTAGAGAATAGAAATTGAATAATTAATAAGATGAAGAATGACGATTGAGTCGGTTTAGAAGAATAATTAGCTTAGTTAAATAATTAAAGAATTACTTAATTAATTAAGACGAATAATTAGTAAATGATGAAAAAGACATTTTTCAATGTCTACATTTGCCCCTCTTTGACACAATGTCGAAACGATGTTGTTTCAAAGAAAATAAAATTGCCCCAGTATGCCCTAGTGATATTAGGGTATAATGCTCCCTCCAGAGACTATTTGTGCATTGAAGGCATGAATGATCTCTTGAAAGAAGAAGAATGTTATATGAGAGATGAAAGAATGGTCAGTTGATGACATGAATGAGTTTGATTGGATAGAAGAAATGGTTAGAATGATTCTAGATTGATTGAATGATAAGAATGATAGGATTGATATGATTGATGGGATTGATCTGATAAAGATAAAGTCTGGTTTCAGGAAGGATTAATCATGTATAAGACAAATGATAGATCAAAATTGGATGAATAATGAAATATGATGAAGGTGAAGAATAATTGATTGATAGATAGAATAGCCAATATGAGGAAATGATTTGAGATGGAATTAGAAAGATGTGAGTAGAAATTGAAATGAACTCATTAAGAGTAGAATATGTTAAATGAGAAAATGATCTTTGAGATAGAATCAACATGATGAGATGAGAAAATGAAATAATTTGATTGATGATGATACATGAGTCAATATTGATGGAATGAACTAATATGATTGATGATGATAGTGAATGATGGTGATGAATACTCTTCTTTGCCTTTATTCATAGTGCAACACATTATCATCATTGAGCCTTATTATTTAACAATGAAGCTTGGTACACCAAGATATAAGGAACCAGGATGTATAGATATCTCATTGCAAGAAACAAACATGTAGCAGACAAGGAATGAACCCTCCATTCTGGGAATTATGCTAGGGGTCAAGGTATGTGTGGCATTCACAGGCTGAATGCTCCTATCACAGACACCCACTAAAGCAATTGCCCCATAACTTCATTGGTTCTCACCAAAAAACAACAAACAAAGTAAAGGATCATGCCCATCATGGTTCTTCTAGTCACTTTTTGGACATCCTTGAGTAGCATAGAAATGTGATGTTTGCCAATTGATAAAAGATAGAAACCAAATTAGACAAAATTCAACAGCTAAACTGACTGTACCTTTGTTTTGATTTGTTTGATGTGATGGTTGATAATGTCTGGTTTCAGAAGTTTTGGACCCCATTTAAGATTGATACGTCTGGTTTCAAGTGTATCTGATTCTATCTAAGACATGATAATGATCACGTTGATGTGGATATCATCGATTGATAAGACTTGATTAGGTTGGTTGCAAATGTTTGATAAGATAGTTATATCCTTTGTTGAACTTTATGTGAAGTGTTTGCTAGATATCTGCTAGGGTATTTGTTTCTCACAAGATATTTTATTGCAAGTTTTGATTGTTTTTTTTTTCGATTCTTAGTTCGTTTTAAAGAGCTTTTTAGATGTTTAGGGTCTTGTGGATCATTTTTGAATGTTTTTTTATTTTGTTGTTTTTGGTATTTGTTTAGGATCTTTTTTTTATTTTTAAGATTTTATCCAGACTTTATCTGATTTTTAGATTTTTTATGTTTTGCAAATGTTTCTGTATTTTTGTTTTTTCGATTTGTTTGGATTTTCTCAATTATGCCCCCAAGTATGCAGACCTATGATGATAACATGATTATGCATTTCAAGACAAATAATTTTTTATATGAGTTATGCGAATGCAATATGCAAGATGAATATGCAGTTCCTAATCAAACAAGGGTGAGTGTATGTGTCTTTCATTCTGAAATGTGCTTATTTAAATTAAAGGTGTGAAACATTTTAGAGATAGGAGCTCAATCCATTCTCAGAAGACTTTAGATCATCCAATCTTAACACACTATGTAATCAAGATTTATGAATGGAGGGGCGGAAAAATTCTCCATCAATTCTTGAAACTTTGATCCCCTTTTGCCCATGTGTGTGCACTTGAGTTCATTCCAACTTTTATAACCATCAAAGACCATTGGAATCTTATGTGGCTAGCTACGTGAGTTATTATAACTTCAGAAGCATCCTGGTTAGAGCCTCGCTGCCAGCAATCTTTTAGGGCTCCGACGAGGTTATACACTGTAATCTCTCGAATATTGCTCCATTGCCAGCAGGCATCCATAGCCCTGATGGAGTTATTCGCATGTTCCCTTGGTCAAGCTTTATTGCACATTTTTGTATGATATTTCAGTTATATATTTGTTCTATTTTGCCTTGAGATGGATATTTGGCATAAATTTTCTTTTTTTATTTTCTTGCCTTGATTTGTAAGTAATGAAACTTACTTGGGTATGACAATTACAGTAGCATTGAAGTAGAATTTTGGATTTTTCACTAGCCACATGACAAACTAGGTATCTGTAATGACTTAGAGCATTGATTAATGTGTGAGATATAGTAATTGATAGATTTTGGGTAACAAGGCTCAACAATGAAACCTCTACTCAACCATGGATAAAGCTTAATCATAAGGTGACATTGAAGATAAATGAGTAAAGACCTCCTAAAACTTCATGAACAAGTATCTAGGAAACGAGACCACCTTCTCTCCTTTCAGTGCAAACAGGTGAATGACTTTGACAATCTCCTTGTTTTATTGATGCAGCTATATGAGAAAGTAATAATGATATGTAACTAGATATTGTGCAATATGAAATGCAGATATGCGTTACAATGCAGTAAAGAAATATGCAAATGTGGTACTGAAAAATTAAATGAACCCATCCCTTAGATGTAATATCTTTTAAGGTGGATGTTGTTATTGGGTCGGTATGAGTTTTGTGTAGATAGTTCATTGGTCTTTGTTTGAAAAGTTGGATAGACCATGTTTTTTTAATAGGATATAAGGACTCAGCTAGGTGTATTCCATGTGCAGTTTTTGTTGTAGCCTCCTTATTTTTGAACCAATCCGGTTGTGATAGATCTTCTTGTCCCTAGCCTTTCAAGTGCGGGTATATGAGGTAAATATATTTTGGTTCCATATTTGTGGCATGAGAAGGTGTTATGTTTTTTTTATTGATGTACTTTCAGAGGATGATGAAACCAACCAGGTGTTGATCTCAGTAGATGATGTTATGCTTGTGCTTGAAGAAGATGATATAACAATTTGGGTGTTGATTTCATTAGCTGGTGCTATGCTTGATTCTGTCACCATATTTACATGTGAAAATGGTGCACATACAATCATTGATAAATTGTTCTCTGCAGTATGATTTGGATTGGTGATTTTATTGATCAGGGGCTCATGAACAACTTGTGTAGAGGCATTGGGATCATGAGGGGGACTAGGAGAAAAGGTTGATTCATTTGAGAGGGAATCTCATGAGAGAAGTGGAGGATTATGACATGGAAATGAAGGGATGGAGGGATCTTGACCAGGATCTGGAGAAATAATGGGATCTTGTTTAGGACATGAGGGTGAAGGGATGCTTTGATCTTGACTTGGAAAGAGATTATTAGGAAGGATGGAAGGTATGTCCTGATCTTGCTTGAGAGGTGGATGTTGGATGGGACTTGAAGGAACATCTTGCTCTTGAGAAACAAAGGTGTTATTGTGATTTGAATAGAAAAGAATGAGGGGATCAACATAAGATTCTTGGTTGGTGGGATCTTGATAAAAAATTGGGTAGGATGGAAGGGTTTGTTCTTGATCCTGATTTGTTTCCTGACTGATTTCTTTTGATTTTGAATTATTCTCTTGACACGGGGAGGGAGTTTGAATGAGACTCTCTAAAGTGGGTTTTATTGGAAATGGAATAGATGGAAGCATTGGATCTTGAATTTTTGAAGCATAGCTAGGACTAGCTTCATGACTTGGATTAGGTAGCCTTTGGGAGATTGTGTTATTGGATAAAGATGGTGTGGATTGCTCTTGTGTAACTTCAAGGGATGATGAAATGGTGGATAGATATGATTGATTTGGATTTTGGTTTAATGGGATTTGATTTTGGTTGAAAGAGGTTGGATTTTGGTTGAAAGAGGTTGGATTTTGGTTGAAAGGGTTTTGGTTTTGGTTGAAAGAGGTTTGATTTTGGTTGAAAGGATTTTGAATGTTGGGTTGATTTGATTGGTATGTTTGATATGTTGGGTTGAAAGAAGGTTGACATGACTCTAATGTTGGTTGAACTAGAGTAGGAATGATTTTGTTGAAGATTGAAGGTTGGCATGTTTGAATGGTCTCACAAGAGAAGGAATGTTGGCTTGATAATGATTCTCTTTTGATTATCACTTCTCTCATCATTTTTTCTAACCAATCCCTATGGTTGTTAGGACTAGTCACATCTCTCATTTGTTGTTGCAAAGTCTTGATTTGTTGAGCCAAAATTTCTATGGATGATGGTGAGATAAGAATAGAAGGGATGAAATATTCACCTTCCCTACAGAATGCATAATGCCAGTCCACGATGTTTGCTTGATTGGTTTGGACCTAAGATCACAACATGTAAGATGTTTTCTCCATTTCTAGAATTGTTGCAAAAGTTTGATTTTGACCCGATGTTTGATGTTGATGTTGAAACTTGACCTTGTTGAGTGTGTTTGATCTTGTTGATGTTGAAACTTGAATTTGTTGAGGTTTTGATCTTGTTGATGTTGATGTTGCAAAGACACAGTAGCAAGCAAAGAAAACAATTTAATTAAGAAAAGAGAGCACTTGTTTAAAGGACTTTTTCAAATCCTCATGAATGTTGAGATCTTTTTCAAGAGCCCATTTTATTTTCAATAGTATTTGGGAAATTAAATAACACATCAAGCAACCTCTCCTATTGAAAAAAGGTCATAAGTATTACCACAACCAACATCTTGATACTCCGTCATCTCAAACAACCCCGTCACACCCTAAGGTATGTCTATTTTTTTGCCTTTGTCCGGAAATTAAACCAAAGAGGATCACTCCTCAATTGGCTTGTTATCTTGGGAGATATATGGTGAGTGTCTTGGGGGTGGATTCTTACCCACCCTTGCACTGTGATAATTCAAGTGTTTGGTTACTGACTCGGTTTGGCCTCTAGATCCTAAGGTTTTTAATTAGGCTTCCATTCGGGTGGGCATAGATCCAATGAATTTAATCATCGCTATGCCATTCCATCACCCATTGCTTACAATTTTTATTGCAAACACATTTATTTTATAGTGGTTCAGAATACTTGGCGTTAGCCATTACCACTTAGGTCGTTCCCCTCTCACTGGCCTTATGGGCTTCTTGGGAGGGTAGGCCTGCTAAAGGTTTTATCCTATTGCTAAAATTGAAAGAAAGCATAAAAGTGATGGGTATGGCTTTTTGATCACCCAAAAGAGGGGAGAGCATATACCTATCACCTCACAAACACGCAAAACAATGTTCTTTTTAACCCCAATTACAAAATTGTCTAGTCTAAATGGAGATGTTGCTCCATGAAAACATGGTATTAATTTTATCCCTCATAGCAATTGTGAAAAAGAAAACAGATTGTTTGTGGTTTATTTTAAATGCACCAAAATGAAAGTTTTTAAGCTACCCCTACAAGAAGACCATAAAAGGTTAGTTAACACATGGTGGGCTCTCCAGGCTAATTTTTTTTTTCTTTTTGGGTTACAAATTTCAAAAATATCAAAAATATAATTTTCAGTATTTTCTACATGTTAGTAAACCACATTTTTAGAGGTCTTCGGAGCATTTTTAGCCCTCAAAACTTTGAATGGTCCTTTAAGGACTTTGCTATAGGCATGTCCAAAAAGGACTGAAACTAGAGCTCTTGGATATCTTCCCAACGGTGTAAGTGGTTTGCAATTTCAAGTTCAGAGTGAAAAGTTATGACTCTTCAAAGTTGGTTACAGATTTGACCTCTCTATTTTTAGAAACAGAGGCAATTACTGACAGAGAAAACAGATCAACTGAAACAAAAGCATTTTACCCTATTCCTACAAATGTGAATTACTATCTAATCAATTTTGAATTGATATAACATCAATTGTGAACTAATAATTGATTAATTGCGAATTTTTGTCAACGCAATTGCGAATTTCTGACAAAGCAATTGCGTATAAGTTAGGCTGAATTTTTTTAAAAAAATTAGAAAGAAGGAAAAGACAGAAGATAGAAGTTTTCGCTTTCTTTGATATGCTTTTTCCTCCTCCTGGCACCTGAACCTTGAAAATTACCCTTCCTACCATTGGATTAGAGACATTTTATGCATAAAAAAATATTTTTTCAGAATTGCAAGATTTTTCTGGGTTAGCAGTGCAAATGTCAGAAAAGCAAAAACGATGAACAAAAATGAAATTTTGACCTATTCCTACAATTGTAAATCAAAATTAAAAATTGTGAATTAGAATGACTACAATTGTGAACTAATATGATGACAATTGCACATCAAAATGAACAAATGCGAATTTATGTAACTACAATTGCGCATCACAAAATTTTGTTCCATACAAGGCTTGCAAAAAAAAAAAAGTCATCAGAAGGTTGCTTCACTCCAAGTTCACCAATTGTACTCATGCTTGAATATCATAAATAAAATTATAAATATGATTAGGTGGTAAAGACGATCACAAATCTTTAACTAATCAAGTGTAATCAAACATAACGCAATAAAATGTCAAATATGAAAGAAATGAAAGCTTTAAACTAAGTAAAACTCCCTATTTCTAATTTGTGCTTCCATTGTTCTTTTTCGAAATTGTGTGGGTGGCTCTCAGATATTGCACTGAAATTCCTACATAAGATGGCAATTGCTTTGAAGAGTGTGATCTAGACTGATTTGTGAAAATAATGTTGTTTATATAGATTTTCAACATATAAGGGGTGAGGATTTGAACTCAAGTCATGATTGATAGTCAACTAATTTAGATTGATCAGTGAACTCATCTTGATTGATTTGTTAACTCAATAAATTGGTCTGTTAACAGGGTTGATTGGAGAGTGAACTCAATTGATTAACCAGTAGACTGAATAGACTAGCTAGTTGACTGAATTGACTGATTAGATGACTGGATAGATTGGAGAGATAAGTGGATTGATTGACTAGTCAAAAAAAGTTTAGTTAAGTGAGTTAAATGATTTGATCAATCATTTATGATTTCAACATGTGTTGTAGGATTTTGGAATTGAATTTGATTTTCATTTTCAATTTGGATTTGAATTTGGACTTTTGAATGCTGAAATGCACATGAAATTAACTAAAATTCATATTTGGTGAAATGTTAATTTGATGATTTGGAATTAGATAGAATTAATTGAAATTTGAATTTGGGGAATTTGGAGGATTAAATTAACTAATTTAAATAATTTAAATGAAATTATTTAAACATTAGAAATAAAATTAATTAAATAATAAAGATTATTTAATTAAGGAAATAATTGTAATTATAAATAAATAGTGTGGCTGCAAGAAGTTGAGTCCCACTTTTGGGCAAAAAGTGGAAGTGTTTTCTCTATTTTTCAAATTTTTCTATCGGTTGATGTCAAAATTTGAGGCACTTAGAGATTGAATCTCAAAAAACTTCAGTAATAGAAAATCTAGTGCTCAGAGTCTACTTTTCAAATATGTAATTTATTTCAATACCCACATGGTATAAATTGCTTTTTAGTAGGCATCTTTAAAAAATGCTTTTTCAAAATGTATGTTTCAGGACCATACCACGCGTGTATGACCACCATTTTTTGACGCAAATAAATGAATTTTTGAAAATCCTTCTTGGAAACAATACCTAAGACACCAAATATTGATGAGAATATTTTTTCGTATTTTTTTATTGAATATATATTTTTTTATTAATTTTTAATTGACAATAAAGTACATTTTCAAAACATCGAGTGTACGGCCACCATAATTTGATGAAAATTTCATTTTTTTTTTTTTTAAATCTTCAAAAGAATTGTATGTAGATTGATGTCATATAATTTATTTTTCTAAAAACCTAAAAACAAAAAAGTTATTAAAATTTTACTGAACCTCATTATTTTAGGTTTCGGTACCACTTTTAATTAATAAATAATTCAAAAATAGTAAAATTAGTCTTATCACTATGAAATTTACATTTTTGAAATCAGGACACTAAGAACTCTAATGGGTTTTCGTTTCATCAAAAAAATCGATCAGGAAGACCCTCAAAAAATTAGGCCAAGGCAGAAATCTGATATGCTTTTGGCTTAGCCATTTTTTTGGAGGTTCAAGCATAAGCTTGGTCCCACCAAGCCTAACCTAAAGCCAAAGACAAGGCAGAGGGTTGTTTCTTGCTCCACCTTTTATGAAACGGGCACCCGTTTTTCAAAAATGTGTACCTGATTTGAAAACGGGCACCCAAATTTAATATTTAATTAATATTTGAAAAAGGGGTTTGATTAATTAATTGGAGAATAAAAATTGAATAATTAATAACATGAAAAATGATGATTGAGTCAGTTTAGAAGAATAATTAGGTTAATTAAATAATTAAAGAATTACTTAATTAATTGGGACGAATAATTAGTACATGATGAAAAAGACATTTTTTAGTGTCTACAGTTACTATACTGATATTAGGATAGACATTTAGAGCTTTCTCATAACATCATCATTTTCATTTGCATAGCATCTTGTTTAAGCATTTTTAAACAATCTTGAATCTCCATATGGCATCCATGGCTTGTGCTAAAATTTGAGAGCTTCATTCATTTGGAACTTGGAGAGGAGAGAAACAAGGGAGGAACAACCATTAAAGCATCATGGAGGCATCTTAGGACAAACTAATCTTTCTTTCTTTCTTTATTTGTGCATTCTTCATATTTTGCTTTTAAATCTCCTTTGAATATGTTTTGAGATGGTTTTAGTTCTTTGTTCTTGGTTTCATGTTTGAACTAACATACTAACATTGAGCTTGCTTTTTGCCTCTTGTAGTCATTTCTCATAGCATCATTTGGTGAACCCGACGTGAATCCAACACTTAAAATCTTAAAATTTTGCCTCTTTTGAAAAATTTGCAGATTTTCACGCACAGGTGGTGTTTTAGTGCCCTGTTGTTAGTTAGCCTATTTTTAGTTTAGTGCTTTCATTCCATTTTATAGCGCTTCTGCACTATTTTAGTGCTTTTGCAGTTTTTTGTGGCGCTTTTAATCTACATTAGCGCTTTTGCTCTCTGTTAGCGCTTTTGTAACCTGCAATGTTTTAGCGCTTTTGTCACAAACTGAGGCATAATTTTGTAATCTCAAGGAACATTTTTAGGTTTGTGAGCCCACCATATGCACTAACCCTTTTGCATGTTTTAGTTGTAGGTTTCTAACAGTGGTTTGCATGTTGTAGAGGAGTAGTTTTTCTTTTTTTGCTTTTTTCAAAGTTGTTTTAAAAAGAACTCACTTCTTTTATTGGGCAAATTAAAAAGAACCTCATACTTCCATTGGTTCTTAAAAAAAAATTCATTGTATTTTGGTGCTTAAAAACAATCACACTTTCTTTTCTTGCAAAGGGTTAAAAAGAACTACAAATTCAAACTTTCCTTTTTTTTTGGCAAGTTAGGATCATTATCATTTGGGTTTAAAAAGAACAAAACAAACTTTCTTTTCTTTCAAGGTAAAAAGAACAATCAACCATTTTTTTTGCAAGTAAAAAGCATGCCACTTTTAATTTTGCAAAGCGATTTCTTTTTGTGGACCAAAGCGATTTATTTTGTTGACCACAATTTCATTACACGTTCAAACAAATTGCTTTGTGGGTAAAAAGAACATCATGCTTGTTGGAGAAAAATCTCCAAATAGGACTTAGAAAATCATTGCTATGAAGAGCTAAAAAGAAACATTGTTTGCTTTGTCTTAAGTGATAGGTATATGGTCTCCCCTTAATTGGGTGATCAAAATGCCAAACTCACTTTTACTTGCTTTATTTCAATTTAGCATTAAGATAAAACCTTTAGCAGGTCTGCCCTCCCGGGGTGCCTATAAGGCTAGTGTGAGGGGAACAACTTAAGTGGGGAACGACTTTATCGCCTAGTATTCCAACCCACTATAATCAAATATGGAGGCTGATGAAAATCCCCTCCAACAGTTTTGCTCAGTGATTAGCCTTCCCCCAGTATCCTTGAGATACATAAACTCTTTGTTGTAAAGGTTGGGAAGCCTCCCGAGGGAGTTTGTCACTAAAGATCGAATGAAAGCCTGATTGTGAACTTTAGAAGTAGAAACCTCGTTGAGTCAGTTAGCCAGACATTTGTAATATCATAGTGCAAGGGTGGGGAAGAATCTGCCCCCAAGACACTCACCATATATCTCCCAATAAAACGATCTGATTGAGGAGAAATTCTCTTTGGTTCAAATTCTGGACAAAGGCAAAAAAACGGGTGCACCTCAGGGTGTGACGGGGCTGTTTGAGCTGACAGAGTATCAAGTGTGGGCTATTGATATTATGAATTACCTTTTTAACAATAGTAGAGTCTATCTGATTTGTCTTTTGTTTGTTCAACAACCTGTGAGAACAAAAGAGGATTTAAAAATATCCTTAACTAGATTTCAAAAGATCCTAAACATACATCAACAATTAGCAAGAGAAAAGAAGTGTTTCTATGTGCTTGTGTGCTTTCCGTGTCTTCTTGTCAAAGAAATCATCCACCATTTGAAACAAGTTACATCCCAAAAACAAAATTCTTAAAAAATAAATAAAAGTCATCAATGCTTCGTATTAGGAAATCTCTCAAATATGCCAAGAAGTCAGTTTATCGAAAAACCAAAAAGAAGAAAAATGCAAAGAACATCCAAAAGAGAAGTTTCTTGTACAAATTGTAAATTGTTGTTAAAACACCGCACCTTCATCCATCGATATCACAATTTTAGCCATGGTTTTACTGACGACTTTGAATTAGAACCACTTGCATCCCAATCTTTCTTTCAAAGAAGAGCTTTGTCATATCATCATAATCATGGTCAACGCATTCATCCACCATAAATTCCATAACCCTCAATCACCTATTAGAGATTCAAAAGGTTTCACCTCTTCCTTATTTCATAAAGTCTTCTATATTTCATCTTCACTCATCAATTTCAAATCATTTCCAAAGTTCATACATTTCATCTTCCATATCTTTATCAAAATCCATACATATCTCCATAATCATTTTCGACATCACACATTTCCAAAACATATTTCACATTTCAAAATCTCATTTCAAATTCACATATCTTCCAAAATCACATTCCAAATTCACGTATCTTCCAAAATCACATTCCAAATTCACATACCTTCCATAATCCCATTTCAAATTCACATTCCAAATTCACCTACCTTCCATATTCAAAAATCAAGTCATCCAAATATAAATACCTTCCATATTTCATTTTCTTCAAATTCATAGACTCGTTCCAAACACATCACAAATCCATTCTGCTCTCAACATACCAAGGTTTTGTCCTTAGTTCTTTTAGGATATTTCTAATCACAACAAAATATACTTTCTAGTATGTCTCTATATCTAGGATCAATCATCCTAAGGGGGCATTACTAAGCATCTAGATAGGTTAAAACTAGCTTTTGAGAGCATCCTCTCATAGCTAGGTAGCTTGTGCTTTGTAAAACACAAAACCTCGCTACACCTCATCTCACAATTATTTGAAACCAAGCAAGAAATATCAAAAAATAACTTTGTTGATATCCAACCTTTAGGAGATCACTCATATATACAATTTTCAACACATCTTCATCACATCTTACTCAACAAATCTTGGACGTATCAAAGGAGACCAGACATACACTTTTTCACCCACAAATGCGTGCTTCAAACATGGCTAGGACTAGGTATCAGAGTCAGAGACAAACTCAAAATGAAATATGGGAAGAAAAAGAAGAGAACGTTAACCCCTTTTCTAGAAGAGGAGACCCAGATACCCCTACACAAGCACAAATAGAAGATGCACTTAGCAACCCCAAATTTAACATAATTTTTGAAGAAATTTGCAAGGGAAGTGTTGATGCCCATTTTCTAAAACTTTCTCAAGACGGGGCCAAACTTCCCACTAACTTTGACGTATCGCAACTTAAGGATATACAAGAACAAACCCAACATAGCCATCGACAAGAACAAAATCAAGGTGGCAAAGGGGGCAAGGAATACACATAACTATGACAATAACTATCAACATGACAACATCTCGCCTCATCCTATAGAAATGGATATATTGAGACAACAAATGAAAGACCTTGCCCAACAAGTACACTCAGGAAGGTCACAAAAGCAATATGCTCTCAAAGATATCTGTCCATGTCCATTTGATAGAAACATATACATGCCTCCTTTCCCACGCACCTTCGAAACCCCAAAGTTTGATAAATACAAAGGAAAGGGCGACTCTAGAGATCATGTGCGAGAATTTTTCTCCGCCTACTTAGAGGTTTCATATGAGGACACATATTTAATGTGCCTTTTTCCCCAAAGTTTGGGAGGCTCAGCCATGCAATGGTTCTCATGCCTACCCGGTGGGATCAGGACCTTTGAGGACTTGGTATAAAAATTTATCACTCATCATGCACATAACATAGAATGGGATGTTTCCATGGCTGATCTATGCAATAAAAAACAAAAGAATGGCGAGTTATTCTCAATATTCTTACAAATATGGAGACACCTTTCTAGTAGACGTTCCTTTCCCATTCTCGAAGAATAATTAGTTGAAATTTTTATTTCAAACTTAAATGAGGAAATGGAATTCTAATTAGACAGTTCAGACACTTTCAAAGACGTAATAGCTCAAGGGCTTAAAATTGAGAAAGCCCTTACAAACAAGGGACTTTCCAAAATATACAATGACAACAAGGAGGGTCCAAGCCTAGCCTACAACAGTGACAAACCAAAGTTTTGGGCCAAGAACAAAAACATTGTTAATGATGGTGTTGTGGATGCATGAACTATTAAAATCACCCAACCCATAGTCAAAATTATAGGGCAAGCAGATAATTGAAACAACCTCACTACCAATCAAGGTAATCCCCAAAACAGTCGAGGAAATCAAACTTCAAATACGTAGCAAGAGAAAAATAAAAACAAGTACCCTACCTATAAACCAAATCACACCTACACACCCTTGGGAGAATCTCTTGAAAAGATCTTACGACGGCTCATCTCTTCTGATCTTATCACAATACCTAAAACATCAAACTATGAACCATAGGTTAAACCTTCATGGTGGAGAGATAATGAGTATTGTGAATTTCATAAGGGAAAGGGACACACAACAAACAATTTCCATTGGTTAAAGGACATCGTTCAAGACCTCGTTGATCGAGGTGACATAGAAGTGGATGGTCACAATGCAAAAAATTCCAATACAGATCATACCATGTTCAAGAATTCACTCTCATCATATGAGAAAGGAGGTCCCTCCCATCAAGGTAAAAATCATGATAACATGACAAACTATACCCATGCACCATATACTTATATTGTCAATAACCTGTATGATGCCAATGAACAAGTTGCAACCATTACGATCAAAGGTAAAGATCTTGCATGCAACGTTGTTACTCATCGTAGTAAGATTACTGTACAAGACGCACCATCAAGAGTGGCATACGTGCCCAAATATTATAACCTTGTGGACCAATTAGATAAGACACTGACACTTATCTCTATACTTGAGATTTTGTGTATATCACCCTCATATAAAACCATCTTATACCAAGCTCTCCAAGTAGCGTTAGTTCCACCCGACCTCAATACAGATCAATTTCAAGCCATGGTTGGTAGTCTCAAGTCATCCCCATGTCTCACTTTTGCAAAAAATGACAACGCATCCTTTCAACAACCGCATAACTCCCCTCTCCATATTGAGGGATTCATACATAAACACAAAATCAAGCAAGTCTTGATTGACAATGGAGTTGGCCTCAACATATGTACCTTACAGTTAATCATAGCATTGGGATATGTAGAAGATGCAGTAGATGCCAGAAAGTGGATCACAATCAAGACTTGTGATGATGTAGAACGCTCCTCTAAAGGGTGTGTTACTCTACTAGTAAGAGTACGACCCATGGTGAAGAATGTGGTTTGCAAAGTCCTAGACATCCCTCTTCCATACAATCTCCTATTAGGTAGACCATGGATTCATGCCATGCAAGCAGTACCATCCACTTACCATCAATGCATTACGTTTCCACATAATAGAGTATAGATTACTATCCTTGGTGATGCCAACCCATTCACCTTTTGCAACAATATAAGGCATCAACCTGATATCAAAGTCCCTTGCAATAGAGAAGCCACTGCCTCATTGTCTTTCATCCACCCCGCAAATGTCACCAGTCCACCGATCCCTACACCCAAATAGGAAAAGCTAAAAAATGAAAGTAAATGATGAAGGCCCAGTAGAGTATACTATTAGTCATCTTTTTTGTGTTGGCAAACTACCCCTCTCACCTCTAACTCATGACAAACCACAATAGTCACTCAAGCCACTTATTGCAGTCAATACCACTACACTTGATGGATTCATCCTAGGCAAATCATAGTAACAAGAAACTATTGATGAAGATTTGGCAGGATGGATCTACAAAGACCCTTCCAATACAGCTAGACAACAGGTCAGGATCCCTATAGAAAGGTATGGTAAAGGTTTTACCCTAATGCAAAATATGGGTTACGATGGCCATAGTGCATTAGGATCCCACAAACAAGGTGTACAAGAGCCATTACAGCCATTGTTACAACCATGGGATACAACTGGACTCATATTCAACCTTGGTTCAGGAGGCTCTCCTAAGATCAAGATTCTTGACAAACAAAAGAAGACCACTTCTAAGATCACCCCTTCTAGAAGTAGGATATTGTCTATTGCAAATAAACCTACAAAATCCAAAGATTCCAGTCACAAAAGCACTTCTCAATTACAGTCTCTACATACAACAACTTAGAAAAAGAGTTATGTTTCCCACCAAACTGTCACTCTCAAGATAAAACTCTTGGCCACTTTAGAAACCCAAGTGACATCAACAACCCCATTAGATAAAACCCTTGCAACAGCTATCGACAAACCTTTCACATAGGCCGACATACCTATAACATACAATGATAGAGTTATACGAATTGATTCCGAGACAGATTCACATGAATACGAATGGGGTTGTTTGGCTTCACAAGAATCCGAAAAATATTCCCCTTGTCCTCTTGTAAACAAAAGCATTGAAGGAAAAGCATGGATTAAACACTTTTAGGATTCTGATCCTGAAGATACATCACAAATGGATAGGTCACCTCCCAAGCCCAATTACGAAATGGATAGTACAAATGATGACCTTGGTTCCTCCATACTTACCCTAACCGATGCATCCTATAAACTTAACTTGATCAATGAAGAAATGTCAATTATTCACCTCGAACTCATTGATTGGAACCAACAAGATCCTCCACGCCTTGACACCTTCCAAAATGATGATGCGATCATAGACTTTCTTGAATTATAGGATGACATACCAAGAAAGGATCACGAGGCATGATTTACTATTGAACTTAACAACGTGACTTACTTTGGAGAGAATACCAAACCTTTCAATCGCAAAAATATTACAATCAAAACAAGATCCTCAAGTGAAAAATACACTATGGCACTTGCGGAAACAAAAAGAGTAAACACTAAGGATGTATCCAATGGTGAAAACCTCTCTGAGGCGCTAGAGGATGGAAGGTTTGACATTCTCCCCTTCAGCACTAATCAAGACAGATCATCTATTCTTATTGAAGAAAAAAAGGAAGTCAATCTAGGGACACCAGAAAATCCACACATACTACATCTAGCAGAATCACTAACTCCAGCAGAATATCCTGATTTTATAGAGTTCTTTAGCAAGCAACAAATTAATTTCATATGGTTCTATGTAGATATGCCAAGATTAGATCCAGAACTAGTAATGCATCATTCGACAGTAGCAGAAGGAGCAAAACCAGTAAAACAAAAGCTCAGGAAGATGCACCCTTAGATCAGAGTATTGGTAAAAGAAGAATCAAAAAGCTCTTAGATGTAGGTTTCATAATACCCGTTGACTATGCAGAATGGATCTCCAACCTTGTACCAGTGGCAAAACCAATTGGGGGCATTCATATCTGTACAGATTTTAGAGATATCAACAAAACATGTCCTAAGGATGACTTCCCTCTTCCAAACATTGATATGATTGTGGACCTCATAGTAGGACATGAAATGCTATCACTCATGGATAAATTTTTAGGATACAACCAGATAAAGATTGCTCCCAAGGATCAACAAAAAAATGCATTTACATGCCCATGGGGTACATACTATTGGAATGTGATGTCATTCGGTCTCAATAATGCAGGAGCCACATATGAAAGGGAAATGAAGACTATCTTCCACGACATGATGCATACACTAATGGAAGACTATGTGGATGATTTACTAGCTAAATCGTTACCAAGAGAAGGACACCTCATCGTACTAGACAAAATTTTCACCAGATTGGAGCAATATAATGTATGCCTAAATCCAAAGAAGTGTGTCTTTGGAGTGACCTCTGGGAAGCTCCTAGGATAAATTGTCTCAAATAAAGTAATTGAGGTCGATCCTGCAAAAGTCAAAGCAATTATGGAAATGCCACCTCCGAGGAACATCAGTCGGTTAAGGAAATTACAAGGAAAGATATAGTCAATTCATTGCTTCATTGCACAATTGGCTGATAAATGTCATCCCTTCACATATCTACTTCACAAGAATGCCTGTTTGAAATGGGAAGAGAATTGCCAACATGCGTTCTAGTAGTTAAAGGACTACCTAATGGTGCCACCATTGCTAACAACACCATCTCCAGATAGGCCATTATTGTTATACATATCAGCTGCAACTACAACCTTAGGCATCCTCCTCACACAACATAATGCAAAAGGCAAAGAATGTGCAGTATACTACATTTCAAGAACACTGGTAGGGTATAAACTCAATTATACCCCTATTGAATGAGCCTGTCTAGCAGTAATTTTAGCAGCCACTAAACTAAGACACTACATGCTGACACACAAGATACAACTCATTGCCAAAATTGATCCACTCAAGTACCTACTCAGTAAAGCAGCGCTAACATGCCATTTGGCAAAGTGGGTTATGCTCCTCAGCGCAATTGACATAGAGTATGTGGACCGAAAAACAATCAAAGGGTAGGTCATTGCAGATCAGTTGGCTGAAGCACCACTCATAGGTGACCATCCGCTCATCTCAAATTTTCTAATTGAGGAAATCTTCACAGTCGTAGCAACAAAACAATGGAAGTTATATTTTGATGGGTCCTATACAAGACATGGTTTAGGAGTCAGCATTCTTTTTATCACACCTCAGGTTGACAACATTCCAAAATCATATCGGCTCACATTCTCGTGTATGAACAACATAGCAGAGTATGAAGCCTTAATAACAAGATTAAGAATGGTCGTGCAATGGAACTTAAAGGAGCTACAGGTCTATGATGATTTGCAACTAGTAATCTAACAGGTCAATTATGAATACCAAACTGAGGACAATAAGCTCATGCCTTAAAAGAAAATGGTTGATAGCTTCAAAGAATTATTCACAACTATCACTTTTGAGCAAATTCCTCGAGATCAGAACCGAGCTGTGGATGCAATGGCTACAATAGCCTCTCTCCTCGATCTTCCACATAATTCAACACGCTATGAGTTCTTAGTTGAACACTTTTGGATCCCCACTTATGATATCTCAAAATTCGAGACGGTATATCAACTCATCGGTCCCAATTCCCCATGGTATGGTGTGTTTTATGCTTATCTACGTGATCAAATCCTTCCACCTAACCAATCAAACAACCAACACAAAACCTTCATACATCAATCCACTCGATACACCATCATTGTTGAAACCCCATATCGAGGAGGTATCAATGGTACTCTCCTCTGATGTTTAGAGAAAGGTGAGGTGACCACAACTTTAGAAGAAGTACATGAAGGTATCTGTGGGGACCATTCAAGTGGCCCTTCAATGGCTAAAAAGATCATGCGGCGAGGATACATTTGGCCCTCTATGGAAAAGGACTCCTACTACTTTGTCAAAAAGTGAAAGAAGTGCCAAGTTCATGGAGATCTGATACATGCACCAGCGCAAGAACTACAACCCATCACAACACCATGGCCCTTTTGTCAATGGGGACTGGACCTTGTGGGTAAAATCCATCCATCTTCATCCAATGGTCACAACTTCATCATTACCAACATAGAATACTTCACTAAGTGGATCAAAGTTGTTCCACTTACCCAAGTAACTAGCAAGAAGATCGCTTCATTTATCTTAAACTACATCATCTGCCGGTATGGTGTACCCATGTCCATCATCACAGATAACGGGCTTCCTTTCAAAAATCAGGATGTCCGTGAACTCTGTGAGAAGTTTCATATCCAACACTGTTTCTCCACCCCATATTATCCATAAGGAAATGGTCAAGCAGAAGCCTCAAATAAGAAAATATTAAGGATCCTCAAGAAAACGGTTAATGATGTCGGTCATGATTGGCACATTCATCTGATTCTAGTAGTATGGGCATATCAAACTAGGATTTGAACCCCTACAAGCGCAACCCCATACTCACTTGTATATAGAGCAGAAGCTATCCTGCCTATTGAGGTTGAATTACCATCTCTATGGGTTTCCTTGCACAATCCAATTAATGATGAAGAATACCGAGTCTCCCGTTTATAGGACTTGAAACTGCTTGATGATAAGCGACAAGCTGCCTACAATCACCTCAAATCCTATCAGCAGCGCATGAGAAGAAGCTACAATCACAGGGTCAAACCTCACACATTTGAGGTAGGAGATCTTGTTCTCAGAGAAAATCCGCGCAATCAACCTCATAAAAAACACGGGCAAATTTGAATCCAATTGGTTGGGTCCATATGGCATCACTGTAGTCTTCGGGTATGGGGTATATCAGTTAGCAACTTCAGAAGGAGAACCACTGGCAGATCCAATCAACAACATGCATCTTGAAAAGTTTCATACATAAGTTGTACAGAGCATCAAGCTCATCAAATATCAGAAAATACCAAAAACATTTAGAAAAAGTCCTGAAAAAAGTACAAATATATATATATATATATATATATATATATATATATATATATATATATATATATATATATATATATATATATATATATATATATATATATATATATATATATATATATATATATATATATATATATATATATATATATATATATATATATATATATATATATTCATTTGTCCAAATGGTGAAAACCACTTCGGTGGTGCCTTGGATAAGTATGGTGGTGAAAACCTAGCAAACAAGCGCCATTCATAAAGGCTATGGCTCCATTTGTCTCTCAAACTTGTTACGATCACATCCATTGCATCTGCTCATACATCCTATCTATCATGGCTTGTTATTGATTTGTAATCAGGGTTATTACCTCATATATCCCGCATCATGCTTTCACACTAACACTTAACTAGGGACAATGTTCTTAACCTAATGATGGGAGTGGATTCTCCATGCTTGTGATTCGTTGAGTTACTCATTTGAAAAGCATCTTGAAATAATCAAAAAAACATTTGTAAAACCTCAAAAGACCAAAAACATTTGTAAAATCTCAAAACAAACACCCAAAAACAAAAAAAACATCCAAAACATTCAAAAACATGGCAATAACATTGTTCCTTGTATATAAACATCGAGCCAAACACAAAACAACATTTGATTTACTTAACAAAGACCACCTATCATATTAACACATAGACAAACATTTTGAGCACACATGCACAAAACTGTCTTAAACAAGGATGCATCCTTCCTTCAAACAAACAAGACATGGTGACATATATATTTGACAAGAATACGGTGTTTAAGCTGATAGGCACTTGGTCATATTTTTGCTTTATATATTTGGTTCCTATGTCCTTCCAGGATATCCACAAGTGATTAGAGTGGCCAAGAGGGTTTCAGATATCTTTTTCATTGTTTTTTGTCTGTGGATTTATCCATTGAAGTTCTATGACATGTACTAATGGTGTCTACGTGGGAAGTTCACTGAGTTAAAAAATCCTATGCAAAGTATGCAATCATGGATCCATGTTGGCTTGTTGACTACAACGTATACCTCGACCATCTGCATATGAACCAAAATGGAGGCTTACTTTCCTTATTTGTGATGTTTGTTTACCTGTGCAACGTTCAAACTTGGTTTGATACCTTGGCCAAGATCGGTACTACCATGCTCAATGAGGATACAAAGCACAATGAATAAGCCATGTATTGCCATTCCATCTCATCTATATATATTGCATTCCATCTCATCTATATATATTGCATTCCATTGTATATCGCCCATTCATTTATTCCTTTATACACTGTACACATATTTTGTCACACATGCAATTAATTAGGGATACTATGAAAAAGTTCGCTATCAAAGGCTTATCTTGCACAAACATCATGACAGAGTATTCTGATACATCCTCTCACATCTCCATATCATATTTGCATGTTTTAACACATTAGCATTTATGTCTCATATAGGGTATAATGCATTTATAAATAGTTGCATTTTCAACCCATTTAGGTCAATTCAGTTTGCATTATCATGCATTTCATATCATTTAGTGCATTCATTTAATTCATTAAGTGCATTCATTTATATTCATGTAGATTAATTTAGGTGAAGTCATTTTAGTGCAATCATTTAATTTGTTAAGTGCATTCATTTACATTCATGTAGATTCATTTAGGTTAGGTCATTTTAGTGCATTCTTTTAATTTGTTAAAGTTGCATTCAGTTAATTCATTTATCTTCATCTCATTTTAAATACATTTTTTAGTTTCATTAGCTATTTACATCCATTCATATAGATTTCTTTCAATACATTCACCCATTCATACATTCATTTAGGTGAAGTCATTTTAGTGCATTCATTTACATTCGTGTAGATTCATTTACGTGAAGTCATTTTAGTAAATTCATTTAAATCATTAAGTGCATTCATTTAAATTCATTAGATTCATTTTGTACATTTCAAAATTCATATAAATCTAGTCCATATCATCATTTCATTTTATCATCACATTGGTATTATCTATCATTATCATCATATATTGCACATCCCCACAAATGATTCATCCATTGCATCACATATATAATCACAAGTACGCATTACCATCATAAATAACCAATCATTTGCATAAACATTTTAATAATATTATCTTACATCTATTTTACATCATCACCATATCATTTTACATTATAAAAAAGTATACATCATTCATCACATTGTCAAAAACATACATATTCATTTCATCTACCTACATTCAAATAAGCATTATCATAAATCACACCATCATCTCCAACACATAAAGTATCATTGCATATATCAAATATAACGTGTGTCCACATGTCAATATCATCATATCAACATCATACATATAGATAGAATCAACCATAACCTGCATCCACATGTTAGTATCATCATATCAAATCATGTCATCAATCCAGCATAAAATAATCACGTCATCACATAAGTGCATATCATATCATCACCGCCACAATTAAGATCTCATCAAAATAAAGTACACATGTATCAAAATATAATGATGTAAAAAATATCGGCTACCAAGAGCCATCCAAATATCAATATAGTAACAAATGCCACAAATGCAAAGGACACGTCAAATACCGCTCACACTAGATGTTGTGGTACCACCCCCACCACCACCCTCACCATCTCGTCGAGGAGGACCCATCACACCCCCATTGCTCTGACCCCTCTGAGATCGCTCTGATCTCTCCCGCCGCATCTGGGAATAGCTCATCACCCGCTGACTATTGGGCACCACCTGCTCATATAATCCTAGCCAATAATCAATCTCAGCTCCTGCCCGACGCATCTCCCTCATCACCTCTCCTGTGGCACCCTATCCATGTACTCCCTCTAATGCTCAGACCCTGTCCTATAGTTTCCTCACTCTATCTACCACATCATCCCTCTCCTTGAGTACAACCATCAGCTTGGCCCCCAAGCGAATAACTAAACATCTCTGGCAACAATCTTTGCATCCCTATTATCGAGCTGAGCCTCTAAATATCGGATGCGATCCTCGGTGACGGTGAGACAATTTTGTAATCGCACTATCATGACCTGTCGAAGGTCCCCCTGTCCACCATCTACGACTCCATGTCCCTCCTCCATCACCACATCTCCACCTATGCCCCCCATACCTGCATTTCCATCTACATCCCCACCACTGCCCATATCTCACCCTGCTCCTCCCTCTTCCCTCTCTCCTGATGCTGCTATTGCTAGTCCCTGTCGTAGCTGCAAAGGAATCCCACCCCTGCCTATCCTCAAACCCCTACCACCTAATCCACCTCCACCACCTCCTCCACCCCCATCTCCAATTCCTCTCCCTCCCCCACCTCCCCCATCTACTCTCCTCCTCCTCCTCCTCCTCCCCTGTCTCGAAGCCCTATCATCCTCAAATGGTGGTACTGGCTCTGTTGGATCTAAAATCCGTTGAAAGGGATGTATGGCCACATACTGTGCATACTCATCTATCACCCCCGCATCTGCCACCTCTGCTCGATATGGCCATGGTCTCATCTATAAAGTTCGAAACTCTGCCAATGCCTAATCATAGGGAAATATAAGCCCCCACTGGAATCTGTCTTGGACAATTCTGGCATACTCTCTGGAACCTCATGGCATACCTTGTGTCTGACCAAACTGCCTCATCACTCAGCTGGGTAGATGTTTCTCAACCACATAAAATGTGCACCCAATAAAAAACCACACTATGAATACATAGGGCATCGCCACTACATAATCCTCCCACTGCTCACAATCCAAGCAAGGATGCCATATCACTATATCTAAATCATTTAGTGCCCATCGCCAATACTCCATCTTCCCCAGCTGGGGCTATGTCATCATCCCTCTGTACATATAAACATAGGGTTGATCAATCGCCCTAAATCTCATACACATAGGTCTAGTGAAAGGCAAGTGCTCCCATGACTAGATATGTGGCAATTTGATCCCTACGCCTAGCAAGGTGATGTAATGGTAAACCACCTCATGCAAATCCTTGTACAAATGGGCCAATACACACGACCCCTGGATGCATATCGAGTT
Source organism: Cryptomeria japonica (assembly GCF_030272615.1). Taxonomy (NCBI): domain Eukaryota; kingdom Viridiplantae; phylum Streptophyta; class Pinopsida; order Cupressales; family Cupressaceae; genus Cryptomeria; species Cryptomeria japonica. Next base: position 312,986,834 of record NC_081414.1, read on the forward strand.
TCCCGTTGGCCATCCACTCAATGACCTATCCCCAACTAACAACAAGCCCATGTGACCTCCGATCAAGGCATAGGAGCCCTCAAACAATGCCTGATAGTACTGCCGGTAGTGGCCCATGTAAATCTACTATATCCTCCCAAGGGACAGATCTATCATACACCTATAACTCCGGATAGGGAAACACTCATCGTAGTGTTGCCTCACCCATCGCCCTATCATAGGCAACCAACTCTCTAGTGATCAGAATATGCAATATCCTCCAGACATCCTCCAGTGTAATGGACATCTCTCCCTTCGCCAAGTGGAATGAGCATGTCTCGTTGTGTTACCGCTCGACCAACGCACTCAGTAATCCATGATTTGTACGAATCACGGGTAGATGCATCATATCAAATAGTCCTGCAACACATATGTAGTCAATCTCAAGGTCTGTTAACTAATCATGCAAACGCTGTATGGTCGGATGCCTCTCTCTCATCTGCAACACTCCTAGGTGATCCTCCTCCATACACAATCGAACAAAAGAGTCAATCTCTTTATGCAAACATATGACTATTACCTAGACTTTATCGTACGCTTTTTCAAAGTATCTAAGTCTCATAAGGTAACTTGACTCATAACACCTCAACTACCAACATGCATGGCATCATACCGCCTAGTCTCAATGGGTACACTGAGTCTCACACAAGTCACAAACATGCATACACTCGCAACATTGACATCAACTATCAACTTGACTATGAAATTGGGGCATCAACATTGATAGTCCTATACTCAGACCCAAAAGCGCTAAAAAATGACAAAAGCACTAAGCAACATCAAGAGAGGTATTCTACTAACACAACAACGCTAAAATGAACACTAGCACTACTTTATCCCTACAAAAGTGCTACATTGGTACATATTCGCTACAGTACGCAACGATAGCACTACAACAATCACATTTCTATCACCATGACAATAGCGCCAAAACAGTGAAAACATTAGCGCTAAAACTCCCTAGCACTAGCGCTATCTTGACAAAAGCGCTACAACAACTATACAAAAATGCCAATGCGGCATGAAAGCACTATTTTGGGTGACAAAGGTGCTAAAACAATGTTTTAGCGTCTTTGTTGTCTGAACTTTTCCCCTAGCTATTAAGTGCAATAAATGAGCTCTAAAGGCAAAAGTTAGAATTGGACATATCGGGGGTCCATAGTCGGCTGGCCGCTAGTACCTTCGGATCCGCTTGAATCGATGATCCACGAGTGGGAAAACCATTTTCGCTCAATCAATCTGCTGCAAATGCCACTGTCAGGACCTCTGGGTCGGTATAGGAGAGGGTGCAAATGAGGACCATTTTACCCCTTCTAGCCTAAATATACCCTACCCAACCCTCCCCTTGCTTCGCCTCGTTGACCGTCGTAGACCCTGAGAACTTTCGAGGCTTGCCTTTTCTTTGTTTTAACCCCATTTTCCTCCATTCTTTCACCATTTATTGCAACTTCATTTCTTCTATCATCCCCTAATTTCTTTCTCTTTTTTGAGAGATCGCCCAATTTTTCAAAATTTTCGGCCCATCTCTTGAGTGGGCATACCAACCCACGAAACTAACATCCCTAGGCCATTTTTCTCATACCTATCTGTTGTTCTTTGAAATGGTGCGATAAACCACACCATCTCAAAAGGGGCAAATGTAGACACATAAATTTGTCTATTAATTAAATGAATATTAAATATTTATTTAATGACTAAATATTCTTCTATTAATTAAATTAACATTTAATTAATTCACCTTAGCCTATTCTTCTATTCTAAGTTAAATAAATTTAATCAATTTATTTAATTACTAACTATAGTCCAGGTTATTAAATAAATCTAATTTATTTAATTCATCCCCCTTCTTCCTATTTAAATAAATTTAACATTTATTTAATTACTAACTATAGTCCAAGTTATTAAATAAATCTAATTTATTTAATTCATCCCCCTTCTTCCTATTTAAATAAATTTAACATTTATTTAAAAATCAAATCCCCTTTTTTAGCAAATCAATGTTTATTTAAAAATAATTCATCCACTTGCTTTCTCCTACAAATGCGAGTTGCACATTTAAATAGATTTTTATTTTAATAAAAACCTATTTACCCACACCCACCTCTTTCTAGATTCTTCTAGATTTCTCTAAACCCCTTCTAGATTCTTCTAACCCCTTCCAATTTATCCTAGTCCCTCTTCTAACCATTTGCACAATCCTAATCCAAGATTAACCCTCAACCCATCATTTCACCCATTTAAGACTCTTACAGAGTCATACATGTTTCCCTTCTCCAACAATCCAACCCACATGGGTCTTGACCCTTTGGTCAAAGCTTAACCATGAGTAAACTTTGCACAAGAGTTTACCCATCAGATAATAACCTTACCCTTGGATAAAAGTTTTATCCAATAAACCCCAACCACATGAGGTTACCCTCATGTCTCCTCAGGCATTTTATGCTCCCTTCCTCTCCTCTCAAGCCATTACATGTTGACACTTGTCATCATGGGATTGGATTGAAAACCATCACATGGATCACAAACCCATCAATCCTAGCCCTTCATAAACTCACTCAATCTTAGCCATTCAATCAACATTTTTCCCTATAAAAGGAGCCTCACCTTCAAGCGAAGGAGGAAGCATTAGAGCATTGTTACTATACTGATATTAGGATAGACATTTAGAGCTTTCTCATAGCATCGTCATTTTAATTTGCATAGCATCTTATTTAAGTATTTTCAAACAATCTTGAATCTCCATATGGCATCCATGGCTTATGCTAAAAGCTGAGAGCTTCATTCATTTGGGACTTGGAGAGGAGATAAACAAGGGAGGAACAACCATTAAAGCATTATGGAGGCATCTTAGGATGAACGAATCTTTGTTTGTTTGTTTGTTTATCCTTTCTTCATTTTTTGCTTTTAAATCTCCTTTGAATATGTTTTGAGATGGTTTTTAGTTCTTTGTTCTTGGTTTCATGTTTGAACTAACATACTAACATTGAGTTTGCTTTTTGAGTCTGTAGCCATTTCTCACCGCATCAATATGTATATGTATATCTATATATATTAAACTAGCGAAATAATTAAACGCAAAACATAATAATTTTGACAGGGCCCAATAAACAAAAACTCTGCGAAAATCACTTTGGAAGGGGCGTGGGAAGATTACCCACGACTGTGGGAGAAACCTCTCACCACAGTGTGGGAGAGTCTCCCCACAGCATGGGTAAGCCTCCCCACAACTGTGGGAGCTTGGCTCCCCACAACATGGGAAAACCTCCCCACGTCTATGGGTTGAGGCTCCCCACGACTATGAGTCGAGCCTCCCCATAGCGTGGGTTTAACCCACGATTAAAAAATAAACAAATAAAACAGTAAATTAAAAAAACATAATTTAATAATAAAATTTAACCATAAGAATCTATGAATAAAAATCATAGACACAGTAAAAATTTTCAGAATACAAAATTAAAATTTAATAATTTAATTTGTTTTTACAAAGACATACATATTTACAAATTTTCTAGAGAACGAAAGAGAATAAAAATTTGTAATTTTTTTTTATGAATAGGCCTTCTCTATTAATTAAAAATATTAAAGTACATATTCACAAAGGTTGGGGCATACAAGATCACCCTGCGAGAGTCACATGGCCAGAAGCCGGAGTCAAAAAACAAAGCTATTCATCAAAAAACTTCCTCAAGAAGCCAAAGTAGAGGCAGCCGAGGGAGGAGGATCTGGATCATCTTTCTTGCCCCATACATTAGCAGGGTCAAGACTCAGGTCCGACACGGACCACCCATCTTTAGGATCTTTGTCAACTTCTCCTTCCTCCCGCCTGGGAGGCGAAATCACTAGAGCTAGGCAAGGAAACTTGGAGGTGGTGGCAGAAGGCCACCCAGAGCCATCACCAGCAGGAGGAGCCAAAATCACAGGAGCAGCAAAAGGCCACCCCGAGGCAGAGCCACGACATGGAGGAGAAGCTGAGTGATGCCTCCACACATTGTCTCTCCCGCCAGAGGAGCGGCGAGGAGCTTGGGACTGCGGGGTCTGAGAGTGACAAGTGGAGGAACTGTGGCCACGCCGACGACCACGGGGCGGAGTGCGGTCGACAGAGACAAAATCTGGTGGCACTCTGGCAATCACACAAGGGGTGTTACCCCAGTGCTAGAGGAGCTCCTGTAAGTGGCCCACCTCTAGAGCCACTTTGTTAGCTTGTACTTGAATCCGCATTAATACATTATTACAAATACAAGCTTTAACATAAAGCGAGACATTACTATCCAAAAAGTTATGAGTAAAAAGAACTGCATTTCTATCCTTCCAAAGAGTGAATAGGATCTCCATTCTGAAAGTATTCCATATCTAGGAAAATTTGAAGGGGATTCTAGTCAAATCGCCTAGAAGAGCCATATGCCAAGAAAAGGGCTCCGGTCAAAAAGGCCGAAAGACATCATGGATCCAAATCTAGTACTTTTGAGCTCTTCTACAGAACCAAAAAATGTGCATAAAAGTTTCTGGGTGACCACAAAAAGGGCATCGGGGATCAAGAACCCCAAAATGCTTAAGTCTGGAACCCAAAGCCAGCCCTTGAAAAAGCACACACCAAGAAAAGTGTGCAATCTTGGGTTCAGTGGTGGTGGACCAGACAACAAGAAACCTGAATCTTCAAGAAGTCTGAGAAGACTGCAAGTGCCACCGCTGGTTGAGAATATGGACCATAGGCAAATGGGGAACCAACCATAGATAACCCATTTTGGGTTTGTAGTTGGTGAAAGGAGTCCAAGGATGCCACTTCCAATATTTCCACCAAGGTCCAACAAACTAAACGCCAAGCTTATGTAGAAAATGTGAGGGTAAGGTCGAGACCAGAAGGTCATAAGTTTGTCAATCTAGTTGAGACAAATGAAACTAGACTTGGAGGTCATCCCATGACCGGAGGCTCATGGAAGCTCTAGAAAATAGATCCTTAGGTGTTCTAATGTCGCGTTTGTGAAAACATAGAGCACTAACACCCTGGATTTTGGCCAGTGGTAACCCTTGCACCTGAAAAAGAGGTGACCATCAAAGGTTGTATTGATTCATGGAGATCCTGTCACGAAAACCATCACCCACCCATTGAAGCCAAGGCTTGATAGCTTCCGAAGCACACCAGATGCTTTTAACAACAAAAGTACCTTGGATCTGAACAGGGTCTTTCATAATGAGCAGGGTTTGAAAACCAATCCCCTTCCAAGCCGACTTGTTGGTAGGAAATCCTGAAGAAATGCAATGTCGAAGAAGGATTTTCCAGGCCTTATCGCCAGATAAGGCTCTAATTATCCATTTAGCACATAAGGTCAAGCCCTCCAGACTCCTTGGGAAGACAATAATACTCCCAAGCGACCCTGTGAAAACCTTGATGGTTAGACCCAAAAGCCCAAAGAAAAGCCCGCATAAGTCTTTCCAACTTCATGTAAGAGGCCTTAGAAGGAGCCCAACATGAGGAGTAATAGACATGGGTGGCAACCAAAACCTTAGAACAAATTTGGAATTTACCAGCGAGAGAGAGAGAGGCTTGGTAATCCAATAGGCCAACTTTTTCTCAATCCTGGCTAAAACAACATTCCAAAGATCCACAGACAAAGATTGAAAGGCAAAGGGAATGCCCAAAAAGAGAAAAATTTCACCATGATGAAGCCATTGCCAATCATATTGAAGAATCCAACGCGGGGCGAGAAGAAAAGACTTGTATAACATTACATCTTGTGCCATTGAATGGCCGAACCAGAAGCCAAGAAAAAAGGTGTCCAGACATTGAAGAGAGGCCTGTAAATTTTCTTCTTCCTCAATGAGAGTGAGGAAGAAATCATCCGCAAAATGACCATTGACAAGTTGAGAAGGTAACTCAGGCAAGGAGATACCACAAACACGCCCAACAGAGATAACATTAGCAAGTAAGTAACCAAACCCTTCCATTGCAAGAACATATAAAGCAAGAGCCAGAGGACATCCCTGGCGAATGGATCTGAAAAGGCCAAAAGCCTCAGACTATCGGTCATTAATGGTGATACAGGCTGAGGTATCTTTGAATAACATTTGGACAGATTGAATGAATCTGGGACCTAAGCCAAGGGCTTTGAGCATAACCAAGATAAATGGCCACTCAATGCGATCATATGCCTTAGCAAAGTCAATCTTAAGAAAGATTACCCGTTGTTTAGAGCGTTTGGCCCAGTCCATCCCTTCCCAAACAACAATAATATTATCCAAAATAAACATGGAGTTGATAAATTCAGTCTGCTCTGGATGAACAATAAGAGGAAGGAGATGACGAATCTTGAGAGCCAAGGATTTGGCAATGATCTTGTACGAGACATTGAGGAAGGTAATAGGCCTCCAATTGCAAATGTCCTCCAGGTCCCCATCCTTAGGGATACATTTTATATTACCCCGATTAAGCATCACTCCTAGGGATTGGGAATGAAAAGATTCAAGGTAGACCTTATGGAGGTCAGGACCAACATAAGGCCATAGGGCTTTGTAGAATTCATAGGGGAACCCATCACACCCAGGGGTTTTATCATTCGCCATAGAAAAAATGACTTCCTTGAGATCATCAATGGTCAGTAAGAGATCACAGAAGGTTTGCTAAGACTCGGAAAGTCATTTGGAAACAAAAGCTAAGCAATCTTGCAAAGCTTGGACTCTGGTTGGAGAGTCTCCATGTGTTGTGAACACCTTCTCATAATGATGGACAAAAGCTTGCATAATATTAGGCAGCTCGGTGAGAACAACCTACCCCTCTTTGATTTTCTTGATCCCTACAGAGGTATGATGGGCACGCAAAGCCAAGAAAAATTCCTTGGAGGCCCTATCGCCCACCTTGAGCCAATGTAACCTGGCTTTGATTTGAGCTCCTCTGGTAGAATAGCTATCGAGAACTTGTTTCTGATGGCGGAGTTGGGATAATCGAAGTTGTAGGTTAGAATCAAAAGGATTCAAGGCCGGAGCTTTTGTGACAGCACAAAGATCTTTGGTGGTCACGTCACACGATCGGTACATGGCAAGTTGTCTACCACAAATGTGTAGAAACCTCACAGAATAGGTAATGGCATCATTCCACCACACAATCTAACCAATGTGATGATGAGGCCTTGGTTGTAAATTCCAAACCCTTTGAACATGGGCCAACGTGGTTTGATGATGCAAGAGAGAGGTGTAGAGGTAGAATTGCGTCTTGGAAGGACGTTGCCTAGCTGGCTGCTAGTCAATGTTAAAATTTATGGGGAAGTGATCGGACAATGTCACATCAACAAGAGGAGTGACAGGCAGATCTTGATCTTCAGAAAAAGAAAAAAAAGATTGCACAATTATCATAGCACGATCAAGCCTTTTAAGAATTTTGTCAGAGCTAGCTCTGAAATTAGACTAAGTGTGCCAGACCCTACTAAGATGATGACGGTTGGTGTTGGGGTCAAAAAGACCCAACTTATTACACATATAGTACCAGGCTTCCCTCTCACCAACTGTTCAGCAAAAAGGCAAAATTTCATCCTTATCGGTCGCCACTTCAACCATATTGAAGTCCCCACACATGACCCAAGTTGCAGGTGGTAGATTGTTAGCAATCTAGTGCCATAGGTGTGATCTATCAACCGCATCATTGCGAGCATAAATATTAATGATCCCACTGAAATGATTATCAATTGACAGCAGAACCCATACGATGCGCTACATGGGATCAAAACCGTGAGAAATAACTGCAGAGAGCCAACGAGGTGAAATGAGTGTAGCAACTCCACCTCAACCAACTTCCTACTAGGAGGCAAAAATAAGGCTATCCGGCCAAATAACACGGCATGCAACATTGAGCATGAAACCAATAATTTTAATTTCCTGAAGGTAGAGAACATCCAGGCCTACAACACGTTGACAAGCATCTTGAACAAAATACTTTCTGGTGAGGTCAGTGAGACCTTGAACATTCCATGAGATGTAATTCATGAAAAAAATTGCATATCTTCCTTGTCCCAAAGAGAGGAGAAGCTATTGCGCAAAAAATCTGAACTAAGACCGGGAAGAGAGTCCCCACCGGAAATGACTTGTCATTTTTCTGAATCACCATTTGCAATCTCAACATGCCCAGAAGGGTTGCAAGAGCAGTACAGAGAGTGTGGAGTAGAATTCGCAGACGTAGCCTGAGGAGTGTTCACCCAAGGGGGTCGAGCGACACCCTTAGAAGAGTCCTTCCCCTACTGGTCAGAGTTTGAAACCAAAGTGGGTGGCATAAAAACCGCTTGGGTAGACGGTGTCTACGTAGAAGGTTCCATCGTCGATTGAGAACTAGAACCAACAGGATTCTTTTGGGCCTAAGCCACAAAGTTTTTGACTTTGCGAACTATAGTGGTCCATTCATCCTTCTTAGTTCCCTCCATAGGTCGAGAGTCAAACTCCTTAACACGAGGTTTTATTTTGGAATAGCCAAGGGACAATCCTTGATCTTTTGTTCTGCCCATTGGCACCGATAACAAGTGTTGGGAAGGTTCAAATAAAGCACCTTCTGGGTGAAGGTATTGCCTCCCACTTGGATATCAATAGTTTCTTTCAGGTTGCGTGAAAGGTCGACCTCAACGCATACCCTCTTTTGAGGGTGAGCATTAAAAAATAGGTCTGGCTCAAGGCAAACAACTTTGCCAACAGACTGAGCAATAGTTTGCATGAAAGGCCAACAAGACAAAAGAAGACCAAGGAACTCAACCCAGACCGAGACTCACAACTTTTTGTCATCTGAAAGAGAAAAGTCATGAGACCACCGCAAAAAAACTAGGATGGAAGATCGAATGGTCCATGGCCCATGAGAGAGGATAGCCTCAACATGGGAAGGGTTCGAAAAGCGAAACAAAAAGAAACCCTTCGAGAGACTTTGAACGCCATCAAGCCAGACTCCATGAGGAGACTAGGATTTGGCTACCCAATCATGAAGCATGCTTTTAGGAGGGATCCTACCCACAAAATAGCCTATCAAAGTGCATTTTTCAAGCCACTCACAGGCATTATCAAAATCTTGAACAGGAAGTACAACATCAAGAGAGGACATACCTCATGAAACATTTTCAGAACAAATTTGCAAGCGCGCTTATTCTGGGGCACCATGAGGGTCCGTCGCAACAACTCGAGCACCAACATCAACTATTGGGCTAAAGTTGGCCAGAGCCATAATAAACGCAAAAATCCTGCAGTAAATACGGTCTGAAGAAAGCAATACGTAATACGCAACCTCAAACCCTAGCAGAGCTCAGCTTTTAAGATTTAAATTTATAAATTTAAAACCTTACCCAAATTCACAAATGAAATCTTGCAACAATTTTTTCAGACACCAATTTAGCTGAGAACCAAAATTCCAGTTTAAACAATACAAAACTTCCCAGAACATTTTACGGATAATTCTTTCAATCTTTCATTAAAACAAAAAACTAGTTTTCCTTTCAATATTTCCAATCAAATCTCATAGGCAAAAAGGATTCAAAACCCTACCTCTGTTCGCAATCTAGGAAGAACGCTTGCAGAGGCAACCTTGAATCCCAACAATCTCCGCTTCTCAATCTAATAACCCCGCAAATCACAGGCAATCACATCAACAAAGCACCCCAAAAATTGTCCAAAGTCCTCCTCTGCAAACTTCCTTAACGAGAACTTCCTTTTCCCCAAAATCCAAGAACAAAAAACAACAACCCCTTATTCTGGAAATTTCCAGAATATGAAGGATTTTTCCCAAATATTATCTCGAGGAATGGAAATTTCCCCAAACACAACACACACAGAAGCTACAAAAACAACATTCCTTTCTTGAAAACTTTAATTAAATTAATTTAAAATTTCAAATAAATTAATAAATAAATAAATTTAGTCTAACATAAAAATACAACTCATTAATTAATAAAATAAAGATTTTATTTAATTTATTTAAACCAAGCATTAATATTAATTTATTTATTTACGCCTTAATGTTAATTTATTAATTAAAAGTCAAGGCATTATTATTTCATACATACCTTTATACCTAAATACATATACATTAATTATTTATCTCATAAATAAAAATAATTAATTAAATTAATCTCAACTATAATCAAAATTTAATAATAAAATAATTAAATTTACACAAACACATAGAACAATAACCCAAACTTAACACCTAAACATACACATACAACATAACAAAGGCATCAGACAAGTGCTTATGTGGCGATCTGATTAGGTTGACAAAAGACAACAGATAATGCTCTAAAATGAGCAAGGCTAAGGGTAACACTGATAGGCCTTATGACTATCTCCCACAACTTCCATCAGAATAATGTAGGCACACTAGAACATGTGAAACTAGGTGGAGTCAATGCCTTGTACTTACAATCCTGCATCACCGAGAAAATATACATACATACATATATCCAACAATAACAGGCACACCGATGAAGGAGAGTCATGACATTCCTTGTCTCTCCGAAGTGAATGACGAAAGATCATCCCCTCACACCCCATACAGACTCAAACACATATATGAAATCGAACACATGATACATCTCATACATAAAGCAAATATGTCAATCCATGATAAGTACATATGAATAAAATCTAGCATCTAATAAACCATAAAGAAATAATGCTTAACCAACATTTATTAAATCCAACACATCATAGCATAGTATCATGATAAAAGTCATCAGAACATATAGTATCATCCAACCACATAAACAACTGAAACAATCAACTAGAGTCAAACTAGGTAAAATAGAGTCTGATCAAGGGAGGGGTATTACAAGTTGGCAAATCAATTTTTTTTGAAACTCTAAAACAATGGAGCCGTTGAAGTCGACAAATCGGAAATTTTTGGAACCCAAAAACTTAACAAAGGACGACTTTGAGCTTAAGACATAAAAAATTATGGGAAGGATTTTGCAAATAAAGGACATAATGTGGAGAAGGCCTAGACTCAAAAGAGAAGACAAAATTTTCAAATTTTGGGGTAACACTATGCATAGATTTCACCATTTTTAATAGTATTAATTATAATTAGGGAGTCGACTTCAAGCTGGATTTTTGACAACCCCAATTTTTTGCCCGCTCTTATCACCTGAATTGCAGCCTGGGCTTCAACTTCATTGTTTGTTCCATCTAGTAGTTTACATGCACCAGAGATTGGCAGTATATTGCCCTTCAAATCTCAAACCACCCAACCAACACCCTGTGGGCCTGGATTTCCCTTCAACGCACCATCAAAATTTATTTTATACCAACCTTCTGATGGTTTGGACCACTTCACCATCTTATCCTTCCCACATCCTAGATGAACCCGAGTAGGCCCATTAACAAGCCATTAAATTTTCTATATTGATACCACATATATTATATTAATATTAATATATATTGGTTTGTGGGACCCATTGCTCACTAGATGCTCTAAAAAATGACTTTGTGGAAGGGAAGTGACTTTCTTGGGTTGGGAGGATCATTGTATTGATGGTTGTGATTTCAACATGACCTATTTACCTCATATTAATGAGTCATGAAATTTCCCTCATTTACTTGTTTTAAGTTTCAAAATTTTCACGACATTTTTTATAATTTCAAGACAATATCCAAAATTTTATAATTATCATAATTATTAAAGCATTCATGATGATATATATTATAATGATAAATGATCATGTATTAGGGAATTTCTATGAAATATTATATATTTTTATGTTAATTATAATTATTAATGATGAACAGATGCTTTTGAAGTAAACTAACCCACAATAAAGGATATTTCTGAACCTAGAACAAAGGGATGTTTACCTACAACATATGCAATATTCCACAATTGATAGGGGAAATGGTTTATTTATAAATCATTCAATGAGAAAATCATGTATAAAGATCAGTTGCAGGGAAAGAAACAAGAAAAAATAAAACACAAAATATACAATGCTTGATGAAATCCTAGAAAATGTAGTTCCCAAGGTGCCAGAAAATCAAAATATTCAACAATTAGAACAAGTATTGGGAAAAAGTATATAAGAGGATCTACTTGATTAAGCTTATACTCCCTATATGATACTCTCCTTCATTGTATTATGTATTATTGATTGGTTCTGGTGAACCAAAAAGTTATTAAGAAGCAATGAAAATAGAAACTAACAAGGCATCAAAAAGTAGATGGTTTTTTCCCTATACAAAACCATACTTTGGATTTGGTTAAATTACTTGAAGGTAAAAGAATAGTGCAGAATGAATTGATTTATAGGATGAAGGAAGAAGATGGATGAAAAAGAGGTGCAAGGTAGGACTTGTTGTAAAGGGTTTTGCTTAGAAGAAAGGTATAGATTTTGATGAAATATTCTCCTATTGTTAAAAGGGATTCAATTAAAACTATTTTTTAAAGTCTAGTCAAAATACAATATTCGTATATTGAACAATTAGATGTAAATATAACTTTTTTCTATGGGGATTTCTAGGAAGAGATTTATGTGCAACAACTATAGGGGTATGAGGTCAAAGGGAAGGAGAACTTAGTATGTATATTGAAGAAGAGTTTTTATGGTCTAAAGCAAACTCTGAGGTACTAGTATTTGAATTTTGATAGTTTTATGATAGAACATAGTTATAGTAGATGTCATTTTGACCACTATGTTTATTTCAAAAGAATAGAAAATTACAACTATATTATCTTGTTATTATATGTAGATGACATTTTTGTTGTAGGTATAACATGCAAGATATAAATGTACTCAAAATAAAATCAGCTAAGTCACTTGCGATGAAGGATTTGGGTGTTTCAAAGCAAATCCTTGCTATGAGAATAATAATACAGAAACAACCACACCTCAACATTGTCTCAAAGCGAGTATATAGAGAAGGTATTGAAATGATTTCAAATGTAGGATGCAAAACTTACTAGTACACCTTTTCCCAACCATTTTTAATTAACTATGGATATGTGTCCAAAGATATAAGAGAAGATGGACTACGTGTCCAAGGTTCCATACTCTTTAATAGCTGGTAGCTTGATGTATGCTATGGTGTGTATATGGCCTAAAATTGGACATGAAATGGGAGTTGTGAGTAGGTATATGGACAATACTGTTAAAAAGAGTCGAAATTTAGTAAAGTGGTTTCTCAAGTATTTGAGAGGTACTACTACTCATACATTATGTTTTGGAGGTCCCCATTTTACTCTATGGGGATATGATGATTTTGATTTGGGAGGTGATATTGATAGGAGGAGCACCATAGGGTATGCGTTTACTATAGGTATACCAACAATTACTTTGATTTCACAACTACAATAGGTTGTTGCAATTTCAACAATAGAAGTGGGATATGTTGCTTTTACATAGGCTAGTAAAGAAATGATTTTGTTACAAAAGTTTATTGAGGAATTGGGAGAGCATTAGGAGAATGGTATGATGTACACTGATAGTTAGAGTATCATTAATCTTGTAAATAATTCAACCCTTCGAGATTAGTTACCATTCCATAAAATCCATTTTAGAAGATGGGCAATTTATGTTAAAAAAAACACACCAAGCAAAATCCTGCAGCTATGTTAACAAAGGCAATAAGTCAAGAGAATTGAATTCTTACTTAGTTTCTATCAGCTTTCAAGAATGATGATGGTGGAAATGAGAAAAAATCCAAGTCTAGGCGTGTCAATCTAGTGGGAGATATAGGTGCAACAATGTTACCCTAGGACCAGTCTCCAAGTGGGAGGTTGTTTGGTGTGGAGCTTGATTAGTCTGCAAGTGGGAGATTATTGTTATGTGTTGATTGATCACATTGTTGAGCTTAAATTTTAGTGACTTTAATAGTTCCCAAGAAAAAATTTCTCATTATTTAATGAAGGAGACAATTGTTAGTTTGGTATGTAAATTGAGCTTTGTAAATCACCATAAAGGCTTGATAAACAAGTGGTTGTGGAATGTGAAAAGTCAAGCGGTTTGAGGTAGTTTGAGTGCATTTATATAGCACACAACAACGATTTTGTTGCAATTTTGTATTTTTTTCTTTGTTATATAACAAAATAAAGTACATGACCACTTCTCCATGGATGTAGCGCACATTGGGTGAACCACTTAAATATGTGTCTTGTTGTGAATTTTTGTTTTTGCATTTTATTTTGCATTATAATTCATATTATTTATTGCTCTAGTTTGTTTGAATTCTAACATCTCCATCTATTTTGAAGGGCAAAAAATGCTTTGCACCCTTTGCACTCTCCCAAAGTTATCTTCCTTTCGCAAGTCTCATATCTAAGCTTATTGTTGAATTCAATCCCAAGGTATTTATACTATATTACTTTGTGTAGATCACTTTCTTGAAAATAAATTTTGAACTTGTTCTTTTTCTTTCTAGTGTTAACTTTCATACCCACATCTTTGCAAAATTGTGAAGGGAAAACAAGTACTCTTGTAACCACTAAGCAAAGTAGTAATCAAAACAAGATCATCACATACAAAAGAAGCCTGACAACCTATTTCCTAGAAGAAGACCATTCCCACCTTTCAAAATCAACCATTCTTTAATTGTGTTGAGTATAGGCCAAAAAGTGCAAGAGATGCAAACATCGTCACTTAACTCCAATATTACTCCTAATACTTTCTACAATATTGATGCAGGAGCACCGGTGTAGTTCTTACCGGTTGAGCAGTTAGCTATGGAATTGCTTGGAGATCGTGGCATTTATTCATGTTTGAGAGTTTAGCCTTGTGGATTTGAATTTATTCCCTTGAGTTAGTTGTCTTTATTTTTTTTGAGTTTCACAGCATTTGGATTTGATTCCGATGAGATATCAATTCCGGTATTGGCCTGGTTGATGTGTTCTTACTAGCTAGTCTTGTAGTGTGTTGAGCGAAGTTGGATCGGGTTGCGGTTGATTTATGTGACTTGCGGATCATTGATTTATGTTTTTTGTTCCTTGTCTGATGTTCTCGGAGGACCGCAAGATGTTTTATGCACTTTGGAGATATTCTTAGTGATTTGAGCCAACATGTTACCGTTGGCCTGCTTCGTTATGAACCGATTGGTCTTAGGCCGACTTGATCGAATTGTTATTATTTGTGGATGGTATAAATAGAAGTTTTGTGAAACATTTGAGAAGACACAAGACAAAAAATAGAAAATCGAGTTTAGAGATCGAGCAAAGATGTAGAACCAACGAGATTTTGGTTCGGTGGACTGAAGCTAGAAGGGCTGAGGTCCGTATTAGGGTTGAACCGACATACTATTACCAGAGGCCAATTTGATGTGTAGATGATTTGCGGATCTTATATTTATGTTGTAATATTGTTTGTCTCCTGGACTGCGATCGAGCATGTGGCATATGTAATTCTTCAAACTATTATAAGATTTGTTCATACTGTTTACCGATTGTGTATTTTGTGATGTTACTGGTTGTTCTTTCTGCTATATCTGACATTGTGTTACCGGTTATCGGTATATCTTGCGGCCATTTGATGCAGTCAAGGTAGGGAGATCCAATGAAGGACATCCCATCCTTGTAGCCTAACACAAACATCATGCAAGATAGATTGGTAACCGGGTACATAATGTAAGATATAGCAGAAAGAACAACCCATAAACAGTATGAACAAATCTTATAACAGTTTGAAGAATTACATATGCCACATGTTGGATCACAATCCAAGATACAAACAATGCTTACACCATATTTATAAGATCCGCAGATCAGCTACACATCAAATCGGCCTTCGGTAACAATTTGTTGGTTCATCCCTAATCCGGACGTCAGCCCTTCCGGCTTCAATCCACTGGACCATAATCTCGCTAGTTCTACATCTTCGCTCGATCTCTAAACTCTGTCTTATATCTTTTGTCTTCTATCTTTCGTCTTCTCAAATGATTCACAAAACTTCTATTTATACCATCCGCAAATAATAACAACTTGATCAAGTCGACCTAAGACCAACCAGTTCATAATGAAACGTGCTAATGGTAACATGTCGGCTCAAATCACTAAGAACATCTCCAAAGTGCATAAAACATCACACGGTCCTCCAGGAATATTAGATAAGACACAAGAGACATAAATCAATGATCCACAAGTCACGAAAAATCAACCGCAACCCGATCCAACTTTGCTCAACACATTGCACAACTAGCGAATAAGAACACATCAACCGAGCCAATACCAGAATCGATATCTCACCAGAATAAAATCCAAATGCCATGAAACTTGAACACGATAAAGACAAAAAAAATCAAGGGAATAAATCCAAATCCCAATGCTAAACTCTCAAACATGAAGAAATGCCATGATCTCCACGCAATTCCACAACTAACTGATCAACCGGTACGAACTGTACACCGGTGCTTCTACATCAGACTCTCGGGGTTAATTGAAAAGTGAGTCCCATCACTTGATCTAGTTCGACGATCTGTCAGTAGGTACTTGTAACTACCTTAGGGGTTCGACGATCTGACTACAGCATTTGGTTGCCTCTCCTCGATGATCCATCGGTCCACCCTGCAACCCGCCTCAATCGATGATCTGTTCAAGTCTCCATCCACTAACTGCCTCAAGCTCAAGCTCTAGGATCGACGGTCTACTTGCAAACCTTTCTCTTCCTCACATTAGACAATCTGAACAAGTCCACAAGTTGCCTCAACTTCCTCTCCAACTAACCAGTACACAACCAACACTCTCTCCAATAATAGGTTCACAAACCAACTTTGATACCATTTGATGCAGTCAAGGTAGGGAGATCTAATGAAGGACATCCCATCCTTGTAGCCTAACACAAACACCATGCAAGATATACCGGTAACACAATGCCAGATATGGCAGAAAGAACAACTAGTAACATCACATAATACACAATCGGTAAACAATATGAACAAATCATATAATAGTTTGAAGAATTACATATGCCACATGCTGGATCGCAGTCCAAGATACAAACAATGCTTACAACACAAATATAAGATCCACAGATCATCTACACATCAAATCAGCCTCTAGTAACAGTCTGTCGGTTCAACCCTAATACGGACCTCAGCCCTTCCGACTTTAGTCCACCAGACCAGAATCTCGCCAGTTCTACATCTTCGCTCGATCTCTAAACTCTATTTTCTATCTTCTATCTTCTATCTTCTCAAATGATTCATAAAACTTCTATTTATACCATTCGCAAATAATAACTTGATCAAGTCGGCCTAAGATCAACCAGTTCATAATGAAATGCGCTAACGGTAACATGTCGGCTCAAATCACTAAGAACATCTCCAAAGTGCATAAAACATCACACGGTCCTTCAGGAACATCA